>NW_021604706.1:3084839-3125948 GCF_004785775.1 Grammomys surdaster
ATACCAGCATGGAAAGGATATAGACTGTCTTTCTGAACACATAAAGAAACAACTCCTTTCTGGGATGAACATATAGAATAAAACTCAGTTGAGAGTAAAAAATGTATTTCATTAATATAGCTTGATCTAATAATGTATAGCATTTATCTTTATTTGAGTATGCGCTGTTAGGATATTGATTCTGAAGGTTTAGATAGACTTTATTGTGTAAAATTATAGTTACTTACACTGTGATTCATGAACAGCATTTTTTCAAGAAATACATAGCTTTAAAAAAGAAGTATTTCAACCATAGACACTGATAGAAACTTGTACCAGGTCCAGATGGAGCTCAACATTAGCTCTCAAAGTGCTTCATATCTCTCTGACGTCTTTAAACAAACCAGCCACAATGGAAGCTGTCTATTCTACTCTTACCAATCTCACCCTCCCTCCAGTTCCACTCAATAATCTAAATATTTACCGTTTACCTACTTTCAAAGAAAATATACATTCTACTTTTGCATATTTAAATTTTTTTGTGGTGTCCATATACTTTTCGACATCACTATTCCCTCAGCACTGACCTGAGGGATAGAAGATTTGTCTGTAATTCTCACTGGTACTTGACTAAAAAGTTTTCATGTACATAGCTCCCCCATGTCTACTCACCTTGACTCTCATGGCTGGAAACTTCATCAGAATCACTGAGCACAGATTGTGTGACCTCTTCCTTAGATTTCATGAAATCTGGGAGATGGGCTCTGAGACCTAGAAAGAAGCAAAATGTTTCTTCCTTATCACATAACTGAGAAGAGTAATGCAAGGGGCTGGCTGTGGGAGAACATAAGAAAGCACTGTCCATCTGAACAAAGGCCTGCTGGAGAGAAAATTCAGACTACATGGATGTGTGCTATAGTAGCTGTTTCCTGCCCTCAGCCATGCATAGGATAAAAGAGAATCATAGTAAGAGGCTGAGAAGCCATAGTACAGAGAGGGCCTGGAGGATACTCAGGCTTGTCTCACCCCAGAACTCACTCTTACCTAGCTTAGTCATGGTGGTATAGTTTCTTTTCATATACACATACGTGATCTTCTCTGAACGGCTCAACTTTGCCCACTCTTCCTCGGAGAAGTATTTGGAGATATCCTTGAAGGACTAGAAAAGGAGGAAACTTTCAGTGTGGCAGCAAACCTGCCGTGCATGTGTGACTTTCAGTTTAGGGCATGACCTCTGCTCTAGACCTCCAGGCTCCACTTGGAAATTGGAGGAAGCGCTTGCTGGGTGGATTTGAGAGCAAAGAGAGAAGCTGTCCACTCTCTTCCTTAGCATGTGATAAGAGTTTCATTGATGTTTGCTTGCTCTCTTCCCACCTTCAGGAACAGGACATTTTGGAATAATTTGGAAGCCACCAAATTATTGTAGCACAAGGTCACAGACTGGCTATGTTCAGAGATTCTGGAGAAAGATCCTCTGACATTGTGTGGCCTACTATATCCCTGATGCTTCTCCACAGTGCTTCTGCATTCATCTACTGAGAAATCTAAGTTTCCATAGCATTCCCTGGCTACTCCTCTGCCCCACAAAGGTCACCTCACCTTGCATGTCTCCTCTGGCTTGTGCTTAGATTTTCCAAGGTTCACTGAATGAGAATTTCTCTCCATGGCACTGGGGATGCAATCTTCAAGGTATGCTTGAGCACCTTAAGCCTGAGGGAGAGGACAGCATCAGCCAATCACCTGAAATTAAATTTTACTATTTTCCATAATAACATGAGAAGTTACGTGGAGGGAAGCCTGGGCATAGACATATCTAGGTTAGGAATCTATGACATGACTGAGGTGTGTTTGAGTCTCCAAAGCACGTCAGCTACTGATGTTACCAGTCCTCCAGGATGTGTCCTGAACAGAAGGACACACAGAAAGATCTTTTTGGATGTGTTAGGCAGAAAGGAACAGTCCCCTACATTCTCACCAGAGTGTAAGAATGTTAATTTCATACATTGAGGAAGAGGGCGTCCTGTAGAGGGAGATAGGATAATGACTACAAAGAACAGTTGGAGAGGAGTAATGAGTAGATAAGACGCTCATGGTTTACAACCAATGTCTTAAAGAGAAGAATGAGAAATCTACAAGTAGAGAGACCAGGTAAATGTTTAATGACAGGCACTGTTAATCATCCCAATTAGATGACAATCTACTGGGTACATATCTTTATTTTCTCACTGTATCCCATAAACATACAGGGCTATTATATGTTCAGAAAACAAGAGACAAAAATCAGAAAAAAGTAGTTCTTATAAAGTCAGGCTTGGTGTTGAACAACAGTGACCCAAAAGTGTTTTTCATGAAGTAGTGGAACAAACATGCAGTATATTTTTAGAGGTTAAAACTTACTTTTCTAGAGCTAAATAAATAAATAAATAAATAAATGGGCAAAATCAGAAAGTTTTTATACTTAAAATATAGTTTCATTTCTTGATGTTGGGATTTTTCTTTCCAGGCATCTTAGTATATTATTATATTATTTATTTTAAAATAGAAATAAGGTATATGAATGTGTGTGTATATGTGTGTGTGTGTTCATTTTTATGCACGTGTACACGGAGCCCATGGTTCAATCTCAGGTGTCATGCCTCAGGAGGCATTCATCTTGGTTTTTAAAGACAATACTTTCTCCTGGTACATAGAACTTGTTAGCGAGGGAGTTCCAGGGAACTAGCTGTCTCCACCACTCCAGAGCTGAGAGGTCAAGCTGCCTTCTTTCTTAGGTTTGGGCTTCAACCAGAGTGCTGGAGATTGAACTTGGGTCTCATGTTTGCAGGGCTACTGTTTATCAACTGAGCTGTTTTCCCAGGCCACTCAAAAATTTAGTACACACACACACTCACACACACATGCATGCACACACACACACACACAAACACACACATACCACACATGCACATTGTCTTTATATCTGTACACACTGTGGTACTTCATTATATGTATGTATGTCAGCACATGTGTAGGCTTTTGTTTTTGCCTTTGAGACTGGCCCCAACTCCTGGGTTCAAAGTATTTTCTTGCCTCAGTCTGCTGACTGGATTATATTTATAGGATTATGCTATGGTTTGTCCCCATGATGTACAGTTTTGAATGTGGTGTTCAAGGATACAATGGTGAAAAAAATCCATCCTCTCTAAAGGATGGATTTTGGTTGATAAGGAAATGAATGCATATGAATTTAGTGTCTATTACTGGGTTCATCTGGAAATTACATAAATGAAGCCACGTAGACTCAGTGAGGCAACAGGACCAGATATGATTCATGATGAGGAAATATAGTTCCTTTGAAATTAGAGCACCCAAGGCTGGCCTTGCAGACCAAGACACTTGGCACTTTATCGTCTGATGTAGTAAAGCACTGCCTTGGGCACAGGCCATTTCCTCATCTACCACTGAGGAAATCTAGGAGCATCTGGCTGATTTAGGGATTTCTTGTGCTGGGGGTAGTATTGTTTCCCTCATAAATATTGACATAGTACTCTCACTGTATTACATGGCAATTTTGTGTAGGCTTTCGGGGAGATGCAACATTGTGTCAGCCCTCATAACTAAAGATATCTAGGTACTCAGAAGACATTGAACGGCTTAGCCTACGAAGGCCACCTGCTTTTCTTTTCTTCTGGTACTTGGACTAGAATTTAGGGCCTCACATATGCTAGACGAATGCTCTACCACTGAACTACATCACCAACCCATCTTCCTGTTTTTCTATTTGCCCTGGTTTAACTTGTCTAAAGCATCCCTCGGAGAGATCCTACCTTAGTCGCCAAGTATCTGCCAAACATTCCACAAAGAAGCATGGTAATTTAAATAGAGAATGGGGATCAACCAATCAGGGCAGTAAGTGAATATGAACTAGCCAATCAGGGAAAGAACCTGGGTGTGGTCAGTGAGGGAAGAAAGAATGTAGTGTGACATCCTATCTTACCGGAAGTAAGTTTTTCTAAAACGACTTTGGTCTTTGTGGATGAGTCTACCTGAAGGAGCAATTTTTTTTCTCTAGTGATACACTATTCTGAGATCAGCTGGGCTGCCTGTTCATGTGCAGCTTAAACGTTTATTGTTTGTGTGGGAGAGAGTTGTTTGGGGCCTTGAACTCAGGATTTGCCAACTGCTTTGCCCTCGGGAGAGCTGGGATTAAGGACAGGCGTGCACCACCACACTGGGCTTCAGGTTTTCCCTTTTCATCCTGACTTCATCTTCTTACCCTCTGGTGAGTGGATATAAACCTTTATAAAAGTGTGTATATGATGCAGACTGGCATCTCAAACCCTTCTCACTCCATAAGATGGAAGAGATCCATAAGCTCTCTAGCAGAACATAACCCCCTCCATCCCCCCGCAAGTTTGTAGGAAGCAATTTGAGTACTGCTGAGATGGCTCTTTGAGTGAAGGTAGTTGCCACCACACCTAACAATCTCAGCTTAATCTCCAGAGCCCATAGAGTAGATGGAGAGAGCCTCCCAAATACTTGCTGTCTTGTGAGTTCCACTGCAAGGCTACAGCTTTCCCCTACAAACAAACAAACAAACAGCAGTTGTCAAGATTTCAAATTTTTCTGGATATGATTTTCCCTCAAAGCCCCGGGAGCTAGAAGTATATTTTATATGTAATAATATTTATACCAACAGTACTAGAGAGTGCCGGTGACCTCGGACGAAGGCAAGGTCTGCAGAAGGCTGGATGCAAGAGCAGTGAAAGGAAAGAAGGTTCAGATAGGGCACACCATTTTTTCATGAGATGGCATAGGGTGGAAGCAAATCTTGGTATGGCTTTTTGTACTGTGACAACTTTTGTCTGTTTCAGGCTTTATTTATACATATAACTATTTCCTCAGAAATTTTATTCGTTGATTACACAGCTTTTCAAAATACATTTTCTTCTAAAATCTTCCTTGATTGCATAAGAATATTGAAAGAGGAATAAAGATAGCAAATAGCAATTTTATGAGGACTAAACATTAACATTATGATAAAATCAATTTTTTAAAAAACACAGTATCTCCTTCCTTAAGATTGGTGTCATAGAACCTTGAAGTTACAGGAATGCCTAACAGGATGACTCTATATGAATTTGATTCTGTTTCAGTTTGGCATAAGTTTAATAGGTCTAAAGTCATTTCCTACTACCTATTACATCAAACTTGGCTTTCTATCAAAGTTCAATCTCTAACTCTTATTTAATTCTTCCTTTCCTTCTCTATATTTCTTTTATATTTGACATAAGACCACTCTTTCTTTTCTTTGATTCTTAAAATTTTGTGCAGCCCCTTTGATTACTCAAGGGTGGTCTATCATTAAAGTTCTGGTCTGGCAAGTATGTTCAGGAAGGCATGCAGTTCACTGAACCAAGATGTCCTCCTCTGTGTCTCTGTCTTGAACCTCTGTTTCAATATTATTTCTATCTTTATTACAGTTCTATAAAGAACAGAAGAAACTCAGGATTCTTAAAACTGCTTACTTTTGCCTTCAGTAAAAGTACCAAGGCTTGTCACTAACTATCATGATCAAAATCTCTTCCTAGTAATACAAGTTCCTTGTTTCTAAAGTTGAACATTAGAAACTTAACAATTCAATTACAGCTTGTCAGCTTCTAAAATTTTCCTAAGTTTCCAGGGAACTTTCATAAATTTATTCTTGTTGACACTAGCTTTTTGTTATCCAAGCTCTAGTTTTTGGAAAGAGGTCACAGGCCTCAGTGGGGAAGAAGCACCTAGCCTCACAAAGACTTGTAGTGCCAGAGTGGAGGAGGAATACGGAGGGGGCCCCCAACTGGCCCAGAGGAGAAAGCGCAGGGAGAATGGGGGAAGGACTGTGGGAGAGGTGACTCAGAGTGAGACAGTGAGTGGGATGTAAATAAATAAATTGAATAATAAATAAAATATTAATAAATAATATTAATAAATAATTAATAAATTAATAAATAAAAATTAAATAGAAACCATGAATAGATTTAATTACCTGATAGTGACACATAAGGGGCAGCTGTGTTCTATTCCTGAGCACTGTTTTGTACAGCACATTAGAAACAAATTGAATGTGTTTATAATTAGAATAATAAATTATGATTACAAGGAAATTCCTTATGGATGTATATGGATGTAGTAAAATTATTTAATTAGAAAATAGAGGAGCTGCCAGCTATAAAACTCTAAATGAGATACTGTGTTTAGAAACTTTAGGACTCTTTGAGGCCACATATGTGGGAATTCATGCAACCAGACACCTGGGATATGGGATGTAGCACTGTACATTCTTGCATTCACTTCCTGGGCACTATAACCTCACATTCCATAAATAAGCAACACCTCTAGGTTTCCAGAATTTTCATTTTCATTTCTTCCTCTGTGAAATAAGATAATTAAATGCACATTTCTTGTAGGCCTTTTATAATTTGCCTTTGTGAAACCCTTAGTACAAGGCTGGTGCACATATGATATGGTCAACACATGTTAGCTTTGTTTATGTTTTTTAATCCATGAACATGTCAAAATATTATTAGTCATTTTCTGTACCCTGATTGCTTTATTTATTTATTTATTTTCTAATTTATTTTTTCTCAAATTGTAATTAATTCACACAGGGGTTATAAACACAGAAAGGCAGGATGTGGGGAAGGGAATGACACTGGAGTGTGGGTGATCAGGGGGAATACAGATATCATCAGAACCGGGAATCGGCTGGGTGAAGGTTCAGGGGGCAAGTCACTATGACTCACTTGTCCTTATCTAAGTTGGTATTGTCTGCCCAGGCTACCTATTTACAAGGTCTATGGCTACTCAGGCTTGTAAATTTCCACAAAAGCTGCCTGTTGACATTAGCTTATAGCCATCTGTTTCAATGTTTTTCCAAAGAGACCCAAGACTTGGTGTTAGTATACATGTATGACAGGCCTATTGCTGATTTTAGGCCTATGGCTGATTTTAGGCCTTCAGTGGGTAAGCAGCGATGCCCCTGACATCTCCTCCCTTCTCTTAGTATAGAAGGGCTGTGGCAATTCTAAACTTGCAAAGGCGGAGACAGAGGCCTGACCTCCAGTATTTGAAGGGGACCTTGTAATGGCTCTGGTCCCCCTGTCGTTGTCCAGTGAGGCATGAGGGTCATACCCATCCCGATGTCTTTTTCCTGGAGAGGGGATACTTTTGGCATCAACCCCTATGCAGTCAGGCTTGTCCCTCAGGGAACCCAGATAGATATTTTTATCTTTTATTTATATTCCCTTGCAGTGCTTAGCCTCGCAGCCTAAGCAAGAATTCAGATCACCTGACAGAGGGGGTTCTGGGTGGCCCCTCTCTGCTTGGTCTAGGGGCAGAAGTCCCCCATTTTAGGTTGGGTGGAGATGGGTTTTGGAAACATCTTGTATAAAGTAACAACCTCATCTTGAGTCTCGTGGTCCTCCATAGCTAACTTGTGATGATGTATCTGAGTAGGTTTTGCTACTAAATTATTTATCTGTTGTATCACAGAGTTAGTCCGCCTATTTGAGAGCCAGGGACGAGCAGAAAAAAGCAAAAAGAACCCAAATAATGGTCCCAAGATGGGAGGAAATAGGGTTGACAACCTTGGAGAGGCTGAAAACCAATTATTGTACCAGCATTCATCTGTCTCTTTCTCTCTCTGATTTTTCTTTTTTTTTTTTTAAAGGTTCTAAATTTTATTTCTGGACAGACACCTAATTTAGACACAAGCAAGTCTCCAGATTAAAAATGTTGAAATCCATCTGGTAGGGCTGACTGATGACCATAGTTCAGTATAAACCCTCAGTCTTGTCACTGTGTAAATCCTTACAGACCCAGCTTCGTTCTCCTCCAGTGTCTTCTCTTAGAGTTGTACCTGATTTTGTTACCAGTTTTCATCCGGATCCACTGAGGAATTGGACGATTTTGCTTTTGTTTCTTGGCCAGGAATCGCTTGATTCTGAAAGTCTTGTGAGAAGACATGGCGAGAAGCCGAATCAGGCGCAGTGCGCACGATGGCGGGGGAAAGGAGAAGAGACTCTCTGATTTTTCTTAGGGCCTTCACTGACCTATTGCATGTTCTCTTTAACCCTCCTTGTCTTGTCTATGTAAAGGCAACCTTCTTCTTTAAGAGCTGTACACAGTCAAGAGCTGAACACAGCCTTTTCTATTGTACTAGAGTCAATCAAGTCCAATAAGGATCTTTGCGATTTTAGGAGGTCTCTTCCGACAGCAAAACGAGGGATTTCTCCAGATTAGTGATGTCAATCTCTAGCTGTTTGATGTTCTTGTCAGTGGCCCTTCAAAGGTCTGAGTACTGTAAGGTTGGAGGCCAGCATCTGGATTAGAACTTCTAACAGCAGACATCACAGGTGATTCATTTTTACCTGGGATGCTGCCTGAGTTAAAGCTCCTGGGAGTCCCTCTTTCTCTCGGTTTTCTGGGGTTGGGTGCTGAGCTGCCGCCTGTGACCTGCTCTATGCTTGGGCCCAGACCGGAAGTCCACTGATTGCTTTAATTTTAAGGAATCTTTTCTCCCCTCAGAGAGTTCTCTAGTTAGAGTGCTGGGTTTTGTGGAATCGAGACTACCTCTACACTACTGAAATCTTTCCAATGATACTTAACACATTCTTCCAAGAAATGTGGTATAATTTGTTGGCCTTTGTTCCACATTGCCTGTGGCAGGTGAACAAGGAAGTCTTCATAATTTGTCTAAAATCAGTCAACAAATCCTAGAAGCGCAGAAGGCTATAAACTAGTTGATTCTTCATCACTTATCTGGCCTTCACTTTGGCAAGTTATTCTGAATCCCTGTGCCCATAACGAAAAAAAAATATGCATGGAATAGCTGGAGAGATGACTCAGCAGTTGAGGGTACTTGTACTGCTCTTGCTGCAGACCCAAGTTCAATTCTCAGCACTCATATCAGACAGTTTGCAACTACCTGTAACATCCAATGCCTCTGTGAGTAACTGTACTCATGACACACACATGCACATCATATATAATAATGGATTTCAATATATTTCCACACATGCATGTAATGCATTTTAATATTTACCTCCTATCACTTATCCCCATCCTTCTCCCATTGATTCTCTGTTTCTTTCCAAATAATTCCTTTCTATTTTCAGTCCCCCCTTTCCAGGTAAATGAATAAGTTTAACTAGGGTTAGTTAGAGGAGCTTGAACATCAAACTGGTAGTTATACCAATGAGCAAAATGACTCTCCCTCATATAGTAAGCATTACTTTCCTTTCGATTCTCAGGAACATGTAATCAGGCTTCATGTTCCCTTCTTGCCATCTAACTCAGGTAAGGACGTCAGGAGCTCCTCTTACTCTGTAATGGAATATTGATGTGCCCAGTCTTGGGAAGACAATCTTGTCGAGGCTATCACAGCTGCAAGTGGGAAACTGGACCATGCCAGGAAACTTGGTATGGTAGAGTGTATCTGAATTCCCAGCAAACAGGTATCAGCCTGAGACAGTAGGTAACTCCCTGCTCCCTGTGAGATTCCTGGGTGGAACATGTGCCACACTCCTCATGTTGGTTATGCAGTTCAAAACAGATCTCTCCATGTTAATGAGGTACCTAGAGTCCCTGAAGGTTTAGCCAAGAAGCTTCCCTTCCTGGATATTCCTTTCCACAAAAATTATTCAATCTCTGGTCCACCTTGAGATTATGCATCCATTTTCCACAATGAATAATTATTAAGGAGTATAGATGGACATGGACAGTCTCTTTCATTAAGAACCTTCATGGGAGGCTGGAGAGATGGCTCAGTAGTTAAGAACTCAGATAGCTCTTCCAGAGGTCCTGTGTTCAATTCCCAGCAACCACATGGTGGCTCACAACCATCTCATGGGGTCTGGTGCCCTCTTCTGGTATGTCTGAAGAGAGCAATGGTGATGTACTTATATGCATAAAATAAATAAATCTTTTAAAAAAATCTTCATGAAGATGCATGGAGAAGGCCCTTTCTCTACAGAGCCGCAGCCTAATCCTCCCATAGAAGGCCTCTCTGTGCTTCCAGACAACCCTTACCAATGTAGGACAATCACCTTTGAGTGAAGCTGGAGCTCCCATTTACTCCAGCCTTAGGGCTAGACACTATCCTCAGCCTGTAGGCCCCTCACTGTCCTCCCAACTCCTTGTAATTTAGCAACACCTGGATGTCCAGGAGTTTGGGAGCCACTGATCCTGGTCTTATACTGGGCCCATGTAACCTCACACTTCATTCTTGACTTCTCTGTGAGATTCTTCAGCATCGACTAGAGGTCTGAAAATCAGAGAACCCTAGCTTCACCTCCACCCTTCATCTTGGACTGTGTTTTTACACACACACACACACACACACACACACACACACACACACACACACCCCGCCCAGTGTAGTTTCATGGGATAAGTGCAGTCAAACTTTGTAATGTTAAATGGGGTCCTGAGGCTGCCCCTCCACGGGGCTTGCGCAGTGCAGGGAGGTGGGACACAGGAGTTTTTACTGTGCTTATCCCATGCCAGTGTGGGTGGGTGTCGGATTATGGGAAGCTGCAGGACACTGCTCCAAGAGTGGGGGAGCGCAGTCTGAAGTCCCAGGGACAGACAGAGCTGGCCCAGGGGTCCCGGGCCTGTAGGGAAGCCAGGGCCATTTGGTTCTCAGGCTCTTGGGCATCCAGGCAGCACTGAGAGTCACAGAAGAGAATGAAATGAGGGCCTGCGGGCTGAAGGGGAAAGGGGAGAGAGCTCTGGCTATATTCTGCAGGGATGGAGTCCTTGGCTTGTTCGCAGGCGGTTTGGCTTGGTGGAGGCCATGGCTAGGGGTGCTGAGAGGCCTTCTGCAGATTTGACAAGGCTCTTTAGGTGAAGGCCTGCTCTATTGTTTTCCACAGCAGATCACGATGCAAAGAGGCAGTCCATGGTTTTAAGGCTTTTATTGTCATGGTGGAAAGTGGATGAGTAAAAACCACACCCCACTTCTCAGGGGCAGGCCTGAGGTTAAATATCTTTTGCAGGGAGGAGTGTCTGGGAAGGAAAGCTTAATTTGGCTGAACCCTTCTGGCCCTTAGGTACCTCATTAAAATGGTGATCTGTCTTGAGGCTACGTGACCACAGGTCATGTCGTCTACCTGTGGAGGGGCTTAGGGCATTGCCCTTTCATGACTGATGGCCACAAATCTATGAGGGGCTGTGACCTCATGTCAGGATCCTGGTGTCCAGGAGCATGGCAAAACATCTTCCGTCCCTCAGGGTCACTGGGGTTTCCAGCGTGTGCTCAACAAGGAGCCAGGCTTCCTTTCACAATCCTACAAAACTTCCCTCATTTCACCTCCTTAAAGTGTCCCACACCCAAGAGGCAGGTTGGAACAGAGACCCATAGCTGTGTCCTTCCCAGGAAACCAAATTCCATAGCTTTCCACTCCTACCTCCACTTCTTATATTCTTTTAATCTCTACTGTGATGTTACCTGAGTCTTCAAGAGGGTACTATAGATGTCCCATGTAAGTCATTTTTTTCAGAATACTTTGACTAGTATTGAGTCTCTGATGAAAGTGTAGTCCAAAAAGAATTTTCTCTGTCTAAAGCTAACAACATTAAAGAATCTGTAATCATTAACATAGTTATATAGTAAGTTGGTGGTCAGAGCATGTCCATTTAGTGAGAAAACTGAGTCTATGATCCCCTCATTCACAGGCATAGGTAAAAGCAGTTTTATTGAGTTATAATTGATAATTTCCCATATTAATAGTGTAGAATTGATCTAGAGATAATTATCACATTTCCACCTTTCCACTCTCTTCTGTGTTCCCTTATCTTCAAGAAATAACTATTGTACTATACCACCAAATATGAGTTTGGATATATATTCAGCCATCTTTTACTTGCTGATCCATATGGAAAAGGAGGTCAAGATGGTTGAACTTGGTGACCCAGGTTCAATCTATGGAGCTATGTGGCAGGAGAGAAATGACTCCTGATTGTTGCCTTGTGATGTTGTGAAAGGTGTATAAATGAGTGCAGTCTCTCTCTCTCTCTCTCTCTCTCTCTCTCTCTCTCTCTCTCTCTCTCTCTCTTTCTCTCTCTCCCTCTCTCATTCTCTCTCTCTTTTTCTCTCTATCTCATGTAAACACAGATAATACCCACAGTTACACACAAAGACCCAAATACTTACATAGAGTCACGCACATACACACAGAGATACATATATGTACACAGAGAGAGTCACACAGAGAAACACAATCTGCTAATAATATTTATTTATTTATTTATTTATTTATTTATTTACATCCAAAATGCTGCCCCCTCTATCCCTCCTCAAAAGTTCCTCCCACATACTCCTTCCTATTTTCCTCTAAGATGGTAGGGCACATCATGTATATGCCACTACCATGGCACATAAAGTCTTTGAAGGGCTAGGCATATACTCTTTCACTGAGGCCAAGCAAGGCAGCCATGTTGGGTAATAAATTCTACAGTCAGGTTACAGCTTTAGGGGCAGCCCTCACTCCAGTCGTTGGAGAACCCATATGGAGACTAAGCTTCATGTCTGCTACTTATGTGCTGAGCGTCTTTGGTTGGTGGTTCAGTGTCTGAAGCCCTCAAGGATACTGATTAGTTGAATTTGTTGGTCTTCTTGTGGAGTTGCTATCCACACCAGGTTCCTTAATCCTCCCCTATAACCCTTCCACAAGACTTCCCTAACTCACTGCCTGTGGGTCTCTTCAACTATTTGGGTCAACTATAGGGTGGAGCCTCTCAGAGGACAGTTATGCAAGCAGAACAGAGTATCATGAGTAGTATCAGGGACTGGTTCTTGCCCTTCTGAGGGAAGTAAGTTTGGGCTAGACATTGGTTGGTCATTTCCTCAGTCCCTTCTTCATCTTTGACTCTGTGTTTATTGTAGGCAGGACAAATTTTAGTTTGAAGTTTCATGGGTGAGTTAGTATCCTTATTGCTACACTGGGCATCCTGCCTGGATACAGGTGATGGCCAAATTGGGCTTTATATCTGCTACTGCTAGGAGTCTCAGCTAGATTCATCCTCATAGACTGGAGCCTCCTTCATCCCAAGTCTCTGGGATATCTTAAAGATGGTCCCCACATGACCCCTCCCCCACTAATTTCCATTCACTTTCCTAGCCCTCTCTCCTTGGCTTTACCTATATCTAATCCCCCACCCCATACATCTCCCTATCTCTCCTACCATTTAACTCCCTTCCTCTATCCACAACTGATATAAATTTTATTTCTATTTCTGTTGAGATTCAAGAATCCTTCCGTGGGCCCTCCTTGTTATTTACCTTGTATGCGCCTGTGGATTCCAGCTTGGATATCCTGTACTTTATAGTTAATATCCACTTATAAGTAAGTACATAGCATGCATGTCTTTTACATGTGGATTACCTCACTCAGTCTGATATATTCTGGTTCTATGGATCTGCTTACGAATTTCATGATGTCCTTGGTTTTAATAACTGATGATTACTCTTCCATTGAGTAAATAAACCACATTTTCTTTATCTATTCTTTGGTTGAGGGGCATCTTGGTTGTTCCTAGTTTCTGGTTATTATGAATAAAACTACTATTGGCAGAGGCTAGCCCTGGTGAGGTCTTCTTTCTTGTCAGTTCTTCTTGAGGCAGTGGAGGGAGAAGAGTGTCTGCAGAGAGTAAGACTCTGTCTTATGAGATATTAAGGATTGCTATATAGTAATAAAAAGTTTACTTATCTAAGTCTAAGTTACCTTGCTACTGTAGCTAACCTGTCTTCTGTGTTCCTCTGAGGCCAGAAACTGCAGTTTCTGGCACTTAACACCTCTTTCTAAAGCAGCAAAAGACTGAGTAAATAGCCTTTGTACTATTTCAGCGGGAACTATGCAGCTCTAACTTTCAGTCTGCTAGTCATAAGTCGCAGGAAGATAAAGGGATACTTTGAAAAGTGATTATAATGTTTATTACTAAGTTGAAAAAAGTTTCCTATGAAAGATATCTAAGGGGAAAAGTGGAAAGTTCCTAAAGGGGCGAAGAGGGAAAAATTTCTGTTTCTCTCTTTGTCTTCAATACTTATACATCTTTCAGAATACAAGATCACATGTTTAAAAGTTCATCACAAGTTCACACAAAATTCTAATCATAAATTGAAATAGAAGTTTACAACAGAGAATATTTACATACATATCCATTAGGAATAATTAATTATCCTGCTAAACATCTGTCACCTGTCACAGCTCCACAGGTTCACTGAAGGTTGAAAACAATAACTAAGTTATTAGTGAAGTTTTGTATAGATAAACCCAGTCAATATTTTACATTTTTGTCCTAGCAGCTATAATAAATTGTTAGTCTCCTTTTATGACCATCAGTTAAGTGTTTTACAACCTATTGGAATGTTCTCTGAGTAGGACCAAGTCTGGTTACTATCAGGCAATTAACTGGTGACATTTGGGAGACTGGCAGAGTTCTCATTGCAGTTTTGATTATCAGAAAAGGACATAGTAGCAGTCCCACTATAAAAGTGCTTAATAATCACCGATATAATTTTAGGAATTATTATAGGATCATCATTAAGACTTAAGAAGTCATCTATTTGTCTATATAACATCACTACAAAACAGTACATCTTCGTAGATCTTTAAAGATCTGCTCAAAAGGGTGGGCTAATTCTATTCCATTGATCTTCCTGCCTGTCTCTGTACCAATACCATACAGTTTTTTTTTTAATCACTATTGCTCTGTAGTATAGCTTGAGGTCAGGGATGGTGATTCCCCCAGAAGTTCTTTTATTGCTGAGAATAGTTTTCGATATCCTGGATCTTTTGTTATTCCAAATGAATTTGAGAATCTCTCTAACTCTGTGAAGAACTGAGTTGGGATTTTAATGGGGATTGCATTGAATCTGTAGATTGCTTTTGGCAAGATGGCCATTTTTACTATATTAATCCTGCCAATCATTAAAAAATGTTATACAGAGCTAAACAGAGAATTCTCAACTTTGAAATATTGAATAGCTGAGAAGTACCTAAAGAAATGTTCAACATCCTTAGTCATCAGGGAAATACAAATCAAAACAACCCTGAGATTCCACATCATACCAGTCAGAATGGCTAAAATAAAAAACTCATGTGATAGCAGACGCTGGTGAGGATGTGGAGAAAGAGGAACACTCCTCCATTGTTGGTGGGATTGCAAGCTGGTAAACCACTCTGGAAATCAGTCTGGTGGTTCCTCAGAAAATTGGACACAGCATTACCTGAGGACCCAGCTATACCACTCCTGAGCATATACCCAGAAGATGCTCGAACATATAATAAGGACATATGCTCAACTATGTTCATAGCAGCCTTATTTATAATACCCAGGAGCTGGAAAGAACCCAGATGTCCTTCAACTGAGGAATGGATTCAAAAAATGTGGTATATTTACACAATGGAGTATTACTCAGCTATTAAAAACAATGAATTCGAGAGGTTCCTAGGTAAATGGATGGAACTAGAAATCATCATCCTGAGTGAGGTAACCCAATCACAAAAGAACACACATGATATTCACTCACTGATAAGTGGATATTAGCCCAGAAGCTCCCAATACCCAAGATGCAACTCACAGACCACATGAAGAAGGAAGACCAAAGTGTGGGTGCTTCAGTCCTTCTTAGAAGGAGTAACAAAATACTCAAGAGAGCAAATATTGAGACAAAGTGAGGGACAGAAACTGAAGGAAGGGCTGTCTGGAGACTGTTTCACTTGGGTATCCATCCCATGTGCAGTCACCAAAGGAAGACACTGATGTGGATGTCAGGAAGTGCATGCTGACAGGAGCCTGATATAGCTGTGTCCTTAGAGGTTTGCCAGAGCCTGACATATTCAGAGGAGGATGCTCACAGCTAACCATTGAACTGATCATGAGGTCCCCAATGGAGAAGTTAGAGAGAAGACTGAAGGAGCTGAAGGATTTGTGGCCCCATGGGGAGAGCAATAATAGCAACCAACCAACCAGAGCTCCCAGGGTCTGAACCACCAGCCTGGGAGCACATAGGGAGAGACCCATGGCTCCAGCTGTATATATAGGGGAGGATGGCCTTGTTGGGCATAGGTGGGACAGGAGATCCTTGGTCCTATGAAGGCTGGATGCCCAGTGTGGGGGATTTTGAGGGTGGGGAGGTGGGAGTGGGTGGATGGTTGGGTGGGGGCACATTCTCATAGAAGTAGGAGGAGGTGGAATAGGATAGGAGGTTCTTGGGTGGGGAGGAATGGGTTAAGAGGATAACATCTGAAATGTAAATAAAATATCCAATAAAATTAAAAACAGAAAAAAATAGGGTGAGCTAATACCTAGTGATTGTTATATATGTTTAATAATAACAGGAAAAAATATTAATAGCAGGAATCTTTCCTAAAATGAATTCTCTTAGGTCCTTGTCTATAAGAGAAAATCTGTCGTGGATTAATCTGAAGCTGACCATCTTAGGAAGATCACCTGCGGTATGGTGGATCACTTGTGGTATGGTGGAACATCTTTTGGTTTATGCCCAAGAGTATTATACCTGGGTCTTTAGGTACTATTCCCAGTTTTATGAGAAAATGCCAAATTTATTTTCAAAGTAATTGTACAAGTTTGCACACACACCATCAATGAGGAAGTGTTCTCTTTGCTTCATATCCTTGCTGGCATTTGCTGTTGCTTGAGCTATTATTCTTAGACATTCTGATGGGTATAAATTAGAATCTCAGAGTTGTTTTGGTTTGCATTTTCCTGATGACTATGTTAAACATTTCCTTAAGTTGTTCTTGGCCATTTGTGATATCTCTGTTGAGAATTCTGTTTATCTCTGTATCCCATCTTTGTTTTATTTTGGTGCTGTTTGTGTCTAATTTCTTGATTTCTTTATATATTTTGAATATTAACTCTTTTTTAGATGTAAGGTTGGTGAAGATATTTTCCCAATATGTACCTGTCATTTTTTCCTATTGACAGTATCCTTTGCCTTATAGAAGCTTTTAAGTTTCATGGGTTCCCATTGATCAGTTTTTGGTTTTAGAGCCTGAATCAACTGTGTCTTCTCCAGCTAGTTGTTTCCTGTACCAATGGGTTCAAGGCTTTCCCCCACTTTCTATTAGATTTAGCTTATCCAATTTCATGTTATGATCTTTGATACACTTGGGCTTTGGTTTTGTACAGTGTAATAAATATGGACCTATTTGCATTCCTTTACATGCAAACATCCAGTTAGACCAGCACTATTGGTTGAAGATGGTTTATTTTTTCCATCATATGTTTTCTTTGTCAAAATCAAGTGTCTATAGGAATATTTCTGGGTCTTCAAATCAATCCATTGATCAAACTGTCTGTTTCTATACCAATACCATATGCCTTTTATTACTATTGCTCTGGAGTACAGCTTGAGATCACAGATGGTGATACCTTCAGAAGTTCTTTTATTGAACATGATTCTTTTAGGTATAATTTTCCATATGAATTTGAGAATTGTTCTCTGAAGCTCTGTGAAGAATTGTGTTGGAATTTTCATGGGAACTTCATTGAATCTGTAGATTCATTTGGGTAAGATGAATATTTTTACTATATTAATTCTACTCATCCATGAGCATAGGAGATCTTTCTGTCTTCTGATATCTTCTTACATCTTCTTAAAATTCTTTCTTTGTCAAATGTAAGTTCTTGTCATACAGGACTTTCACTTGCTTGGTTAGAGTTGGGTATTTTATGTCATTTTATCTATTGTGAATGGTGTTGTTTGCCTGACTTCTTGCTTAGCCTCTTTATCATTTGTGTAAAAGAAGGTTACTGTTTTTGTTTGTTTGCTTTTTTGTTAATTTTGTATCCAGCAACTTTGTCCAATGTGTTCATCAGCTATAGGTATTCCCTGATAAAATCATGGGTGTCAGTTATATCTACTATCATATCATCTGTGAATAATGATTCTTTGAATTCTTTTCCAATTTGTATTCATTTGGTCTCCTTTAGTTGTCTTATTGCTCTGGCTAGGACTTCAAATTGTATGTTGAAGAGATAAGGAGATATGGAGATATATGGAGAGACTTGTCCTTGATTTTAGTGGAATTATTCTAATTTTCTTTCCATTTAATTTGATATTGGTTATTGGCTTGTTGTATATTGTTTTTATTGTCTTTAGTTATGAGCCTTGTATCTCTGACCTCACCAAGACTTTTAACATGAAGGCATGTTTGATTTTATCAAAGGCTTGTTCAACATCTAATTAGAGGATCATGTGGTTTTTTTCTTTAAATTTGTTTATTTGGTTGATTACATTGATGGATTTTTGTATATTGAACCACCAACCCTTTTATGTCTGGAATGAAGCCTACTTCATGATGGTAGACGATGTTTTTCATACATTCTTGGAGTTGGTTTGCAAGTATTTCATTGAGTATTTTTGAATCAATGTTTATAAGGAAAATTGGTCTGAAATTCTATTTCATTATTGTGAGTTCATTTAGTTTAAGTATCTTGGTGACTGTGGCTTTATAGAATGAATTCTAGTTTGGTGGTGTTCCTTCTGTTTCTATTTTGTGGAATAGTTTGAGTAGTATTGGTTTAGCTGTTCTTTGAAAGTCTGGTAGAATTCTGCACTAAACCATCTGGCCCTGAGCTTTGTTTGTTTGTTTGTTCTGTTTTTTGTTTTGGTTGGCAGATATATAGTTACTGTTTCTATTTCCTTAAATGTTATAGGAATGTTTATTTTGTTTACCTGACTTGGTATAACTTCAATAAGTGGACTATACAAGAAAATCATGCATTTCATTTAAATTTTCCAATTTTGTGGAGTACAGGTTTTTCATGTAAGACAACGATTCTTTTTATCTCCTCAATGTTTGTTGCTATATCCCCCTTTGAACTTATAATTTTGTTAATTTGGATACTGTCTCTCTGCCTTTTAGTTAGTTGGGCTAAAGGTTTGTCTATCTTCTTGATTTTCTTAAAGTACCAGCTCTTGATTCTTTGAATTGTTATCTTTGTTTCTTATTTATTAATTTCAGCCCTGAGTTTGATCATTTCCTGTCATCTACTCCTCTTGTGTGTATTTGCTTCTTTTTCTTTTAGAGCTTTCAGGTATGCTGCTAACTTGCTAGTATGAGATCTGTCCAGTTTCCTATAATGATGCTTAGTGCTATGAACTTTCCCTCTTAGCATTGTTTTCATTGTGTTGCATAAGTCTGTGTATGTTTTGCCTTCATTTTCATTGAATTTTAGAAAGTCTTTAATTTTCTTTGTTTCTTCTTGGTCCAGTGGTCACTAAGTAGAGAGTTGTTTTGTTTCCATGTGTATGTGGGTTTTCTGTTTCTGTTATTGAAGTCCATGGTGATCTGATAGGGTACATGGGATTATTTTAATCTTATATCTATTGGGCTTGTTTTGTGACCAGTGATATGGTCAGTTTTAGAGAAGGTACCATGAGGTGCTGAGAGGAAGGTATTCATTTGTTTTAAGGTAGAATGTTCTATAGATATCTGTTAAATCCATAGCTTTTGTTAGTTTTATTGTGTCTCTGTTTCGTTTCTGTTTCCATGATCTTTCCATTGGTGAGGACCAGGTATTGAAGTCTCCCACTATTATTGTGTGAGGTTGTGTGCTTTGAGTTTTAGTAAGTTTTCCTTTTCAAATGCACTGCTCTTGCATTTGGGCCATAGATGGTCTAAACTGATCATTCATCTTGGTAGATTTTTCCTTTGATGACTCTGAAGTGACCTTCTTCATCTTTTCTGATAGCTTTTGGTTAAAAGTCGATTTTACTCAATATTAGAATGGCTACTCCAGCCTGTTTCTTTGGACCATTTGCTTGGGAAAAAAATTCCTGCTTTTTACTCTGTGGTAGTGTCTATCTTTGTTACTGAGGTGCATTTCCTGTATGCAGCAAAATTCTGGGTCCTGTTTATGTATCCAGTCTGTTATGTTATGCCTTTTTATTGGGGGATTGAGTCCATTGATATTAAGAGATATTAGGGACTGATGATTGTTGCTTCTTGCTATTTTTGTTGTTAGAGGTGGAATTATGTTTGTGTGTATATCTTCTTTTGGGTTTTTGCAAGATTAATGTTTTTCTTTTTCTTGGGTGTAGTTTCCTTGTGTTGGAGTTTTCCATCTATTATTTTTCGTAGGGGTGGATTTATAGAAAGATATTGTTTATATTTGTTTTTGTCATGAAGTATCTTAGTTTCTCCATCTACAGTAATTGAGAGTTTTGTTGGGTATAGTAGCCTGGGCTGGTATTTTTGTTCTCTTAGGATCCATAAGACATCTGTCCAAGATCTTCTCGATTTTAGAATCTCTGTTGAAAAGCCTGGTGTAATTCTGATAGGTCTGCCTTTATATGTTTCTTGACCTTTTTCTCTTGCTGCTTTTAATATTCTTTCTTTGTTCTGTGTGTTTGGCGCTTTGATTATTATGTGAATGGAGGAATTTCTTTTCTGGTCCAGTCTATTTGGAGTTCTGTAGGCCTCTTGTATGTTTATGGGCATCTCTTTAGGTTAGGAAAGTTTTTTTCTATAATTTTGTTGAAGATATTTACTGGCTCTTTAAGTTAGGAATCTTTGCGCTCTCTCTCTCTCTCTCTCTCTCTCTCTCTTTCTCTCTCTCTCTCTCTCTCCAGGGTTTCTCTGTATAACCCAGGCTGTCCTGGAACTCACTCTGTAGACCAGGCTAGCCTGGAACTCAGAAATCCACCTGCCTCTGCCTCCCAAGTCCTGGGATTAAAGGCGTGCACCACCACTGCCTGGCTCTTTGCTCTCTTCTATACCTGTTATCCTTAGGTTTGGTCTTCTCATTGTGTCCTGAATTTCCTGGATGTTTTGGGTTAGGAGCTTTTTTACATTTTGCATTCTCTTGATTGTTTTGTCAATGTTTTCTATGGTAACTTCTCTCTCTTCTATCTGTTGTATTCTGTTGGTGATGCTTGCATCTATGACTCCTGATCTCTTTCCTAAATTTTATATCTCCATGATTTTACCCTTTGTGATTTCTTTATTATTTCTATTTCAATTTTTAGATCATGGATAGTTTTGTTCAATTCCTTCACCTATTTGGTTGTGTTTTCCTATAATTCTTTAAGGGATTTATTTGTTTCCTTTTTAAGGACTTCTACCTGTTTACCTGTGTTCTCCTGTATTTCTTTAAGGGAGTTATTTATGTACCTCTTGAAGTCCTCTATCATCATCATGAGATGTGATTTTAGATTAGAATCTTGCTTTCATGTATGTTGGGGTATCTAAAGCTTGCTGTGGTGGCAGAATTGGGTTCTAATGATGCTGAGTAGCCTTTATTTCTGTTGCTTATGTTCTTGCCTTTGGCTTTTGCGATATGGTTATCTCTGGTGTTAGCTGGTCTTGCTGTATTGTACTGGAGCTTGTCCCTCCTGTTAGCCTGTGAACCTGTGAGCTTAGATATGTCAGCACACCTGCAAAAGAAGTTATCACTGTGCAGGATTGGGGTGTACAGAGCTGTGGCACCGAGTCAGCTTTAGGGTCACAGGTGGAAACCAGAAGGTTTTGTCCCTGGCTACTCCAAAGTTCGTGGCTCCTCTGGGTCCCAGATGGGTGCCACTTGCACCAGCTATTTGGGCAGTAATGGTGGTCTCACCTGTGAGCTTATGTGTATCAGCACTCCTGGGGGACAAGTTATTCCTGGGCAGGATTGGAGTCAGGAGTACTGTGGTGTGTAAAAAACACCTAACCCAAAACATCCAGGAAATTCAGGACACAATGAGAAGTCCAAACCTAAGGATAACAGGTATAGAAGAGAGCAAAGAGCCAGGCAGTGGTGGTGCACGCCTTTAATCCCAGGACTTGGGAGGCAGAGGCAGGCGGATTTCTGAGTTCGAGGCTAGCCTGGTCTACAGAGTGAGTTCCAGGACAGCCTGGGTTATACAGAGAAACCCTGGAGAGAGAGAGAGAGAGAGAAAGAGAGAGAGAGAGAGAGAGAGAGAGAGAGCGCAAAGATTCCTAACTTAAAGAGCCAGTAAATATCTTCAACAAAATTATAGAAAAAAACTTTCCTAACCTAAAGAGATGCCCATAAACATACAAGAGGCCTACAGAACTCCAAATAGACTGGACCAGGAAAGAAATTCCACCATTCACATAATAATCAGTATTTAGTATCAGGCATGATTTTCCTATTTTTAAGAGGGCCTTGATTCCAATTATAGAGGTGTTGTTTTCTGCAATTCTTTCACTAACATGATTAATGTTATTGTGCCATGATGGTCTTTGTTGTGATTCATAGGTATCATATGTGGGTAGGACTGTGGGTTGCGTCCATTTTTTGGAAACATGGTGCCTTCTGGTACTATGAAAGCTGGTCATCAGGAAGGAGGATTTTAGGTTAAGTATAGTTCAGGAGCCTCTGGGCCTTGCCTCTGAGATGTATGATGTTTTCAGCAATAGAAAATTATCTTCTATCTCTGGAGGAGCCAAGGGTAGTAGCAATAGCTTGTAATATTTTAGGAGTTTCTTGGGCAACCCTGACCAATAACTCACAAGAGGGCTTGTGTTGAGATTTCATAGTATTATTTCAGTAAAATCAAATCACAGGATTACTACCTGCCTCAGTGGTTTATGTTGCCAAGTGAAAGGCATGCACACAGCCTTTATATTTTAATATGCCTTAAACTGCTATTCCTGGGCCACTATCTAACCTCCATGCTGTTAGAATCTATCTCCCACCAGTGGTTCTGTTATTACTTACTAATTTCTATATTCCATCTTGGCTTCTATTGACCTCATTGAACATTTTTCCGGGCTGTGTCCTCTCTGCCACTTTACATGACAGCTCTGTTTCTCTTTCCTGTACACTCAGGCGTGGTATCTCTTTTTCTTCTTCTTCCTTGCAGTCCCAAGCCTGTGAATTCTAAATCCCACTCCTGTCTCTCATTCCCAGGTATTGGCTGCTGGTATCACTATTTGCCAATCAGAATTAACTGGGGGCACGTTCCCAGAAGCTTTATGTAGATGCTCTTGTGAAAACTGCTGTGGTGGACCCAATTAGTATTAGAATGCAATCAGCTACATTTCCTCCTTTTCATCCAATTAAAAAGGTTCTTTTCTCTCAGATATAAATTGAACATAGTTTTAACAATTATTTAAATTTTAAGGTATGATATATACTTATAACATCCAGTCCATCATATTTGGCCATTTAAACAGTGTTCTATTATTTATCCTGACTTATAGAGCTTAGAATTTTGTAGCTCAATTATGTTTGAGTTTAAGTTGCATTACCATCTGGAAATTGTTTTTTCAAATCTAGGACATCTTCTTTAATGCTGAACAGCTTAAGTTTGATTATGATACTATAACTAGTCTTCAACCCCATCAGAGATCTGAGAAGGAATTAAATGTTTTCTGAATATATAGGAAGCACAAAGTCATAGCTTCCAAAACTTATACAATTTATAGAGACAGCTGAATGCTGTCTGGACAGTCCTCAACATTCCTTATAATGTTGGAGCATCTGTCTTCTGTTTTCTGGCCCAGAATGATCTGATAGACCTTAAGTGAAGAAGGAATTATGAAGGAATAGTTTACTCTATCTTGGCAGAGCTTAGCAGTTGCCTATCCTGCATCCATTTGTCCTTTCTGGACAGTATTTTGTCTGTAGATGAAATTAGTGTATTTTTTACCCAGTGGCTAGCTTGCCACAAACGAACCAACTCCACCTGGAGGTAACGATGTTTAATTTGAAGTGTGATCAAGGTACTGTCAGGAGTCTCCTAGTCTCCTAGTCAAAAGATCTATTAATGAAATGATTTCAAATGTCATATTCTGTGGATATCTGATGCTTTTGAAGACTATATATTTATATATAATATAACTTAATTCTTAAACATTGATTGCTTTTAGCTATTTACTATTTGAATGATCTTGAAAATATTTCATTGTAATTAAGTCAGAATCTAATATTACCATGAGTTTGCTATCTGATCATTAACTTGTATTACTTAATCATCTTCAACAGTTTGTAATAGCAGCTATTAGAAGGACTGGATCTAAGCCTTGTATTCTTAAATGAGTTGTATAGGCATAATGTCTCTCTAAAAGTAACAAAATTAAGTTTAAACTTTGTATCAATATACAAAGATTTATACCAATGAAAACCTTAAACCTCTCTCAATTCCTTAACAATGTAAGAAAATATAATTTCTTTATTTTTTTTTGAGATTGGGTCTCCTATTCCAGGCTGACCTTGAACCCCTTATACACCTTAAACTTCTGCTCTTAGGGCCTTCACATCCAAGTCTTGGTACTACAGGCTTTCAGAAACACAAAACTTTTATGTAGTGCTAGGGATTGAATCCCCAGCTCCATGCATGTTAGGCAAACACTTTACCAACTGAGCCACATCGACTGCTGAAAATATAATTTCTTACATTCTTCTTCAAAATATAAAGATTTCTACTAATGTAAGATTATGGCTATAAAATGATTTTTAAATAGTAAATTTAGTAACCCACTCCAATATACCTAATTTCTTATAATATTACTCTAGACCTCTTTTTTCTTTGCAACCTCCTTCCCTTTACTTAAGAAAGGATAGAGAAAAGTAAAGACAGAAATCCTCAAGTCTAAGCTCTATATTTAGTTTCCCCTGTCAAAAATGTTGACCATTTCCAAATTATCCCTTAAAATGACAGAATATCTATAATTTATAAAACAACCATAGGCAGATACTAAACCCTACAGGATTAGGATAAAGATTCTCTACAACTTCTTCCTGCTGAAATGGGGTGAAGAATTTTTAAGGGGGTGTGGGAGGGATAGGAAAATTAGAAAAAAAAAGATTGAACTTACAAAAGCTAGCTTTAGCAATGTTATCTAGTCTCTGCATGTTTAGAAAGTTCAGGGCTTAACTGAAGTCAGCAATTTATGTTACTTGTCCTGTTTGGCCTTCTTGAATGTTTCTTTCAGTCCTACAGCCAAGATCTTCAGGAACACTTCTCCCATCATGTCTGATCCATATTACTTTGGAAGGGGTCCAAAGCCTTTTCTCCTTTCCTGTTAACACAAATACAGACCCTCTCTCCCAAAATAGCATGCCCTTTGTCCAGCAACCCAAAATAGATTGATTCAATTTAGTAGCCCCATTTTCTACTCTGACCTCTCTCCCCAGAAGATTAGTAATGTCACTAATAGTGCCAAACTTATAACCACCTTCATTTTTATAATTGAAACAACCCAAAACAATTAAAGCAATTTAAAACAATTAATATTTGTTAAGATAGAATTTCTCTCTATCTCCATGCCTTTCTTTACTCCATTTGACATCAAAGGCTTGGATTTCTTTATTCTTCCATGTATATTTAAAGGACTTAAGCATTTACCATTATTTCTCCATTCTATCACTAAAGCAGTGCAATTTTCCTTTATTCTGCCTTTCTAAGGAAATTAATATCCGTGGATATATGTTTATATCTCCTTTCTCTTTTTTTTAAAATTTTTTATTGGATGTTTTATTTACATTTCATATGTTGTCCCCTTACCCCATCCCCCACCCACCCAGGAACCCCCAATCCCCTCACCCCTCCTCCTTCTTCTCTGTGGATGTAACCTCTATCTACCCCCCCACTCCCACCTCCCCACCTTCAAAATTCCCACCCCCTGGGGCGTCCAGCCTTCATGAGGTCAAGGTTCTCTTCTTCCACCTATGCCCAGCAGGGCCCTCCACTCTTACATATTCAGCTGAAGCCCTGGATCCCTCCCTAAGTGCTCCTAGGCTGGTGGTTTAGACCCTGGGAGCTGTGATTGGATGGTATTGTTGCTCTCCTCATGGTGCCACAAATCCTATCAGCTCCTTCAGTCTTCACTCTAACTCCTCCATTGGGAACTCCATGATCAGTTCAATGGCTAGTTGTGAGCATCTGCCTCTGAATATGTCAGACTCTTGAAGACCTCTGAGGAGACATCCATATCAGGCTCTTATCAGCATGCACTTCCTGACTTCCACATCAGCATCTACCTTTGGTGACTGCACATGGGATGGATACTCAGGTGGAAAGGTCTTCAAATGGCCCCTCCTTCAGTTTCTGTCCCTCACTTTGTCTTCATATTTGCTCCCTTGAGTATTTTGTTGCTCCTTCTAAGAAGGACCGAATCACCCCCACTTGGTCTTCCTTCTTTATGAGCTTCATGTGGCCTGTGAGTTGCATCTTGGGCATTTCAAGATTCTGGGCTAATATCCAGTAATCAGTGAGTGAATACCGTGTGTGTTCTTTTGTGATTGGCTTACCTCACTCAGGATGATAATTTCTAGTTCCATCCATTGACCTAGGAACCTCTCAAATTCATTGTTTTTAATAGCTGAGTAATACTCCATTGTGTAAATATACCACATTTTTTGAATCCATTCCTCAGTTGAAGGACATCTGGGTTCTTTCCAGCTCCTGGGTATTATAAACAAGGCTGCTATGAACATAGTTGAGCATATGTCCTTGTTATATGTTCCAGCCTCTTCTGGGTATATGCCTAGGAGTGGTATAGCTGGATCCTCAGGTAATGCTATGTCCAATTTTCTGAGGAACCGCCAGACTGATTTCAAAAGTGGTTGCACCATCTTGCAGTCCCACCAAGAATGGAGGAGTGTTCCTCTTTCTCCACACCCTCACCAGCATCTACTATCACCTGAGTTTTTAGTCTTAGCCATTCTGACTGGTGTGAGATGGAATCTCAGGGCTGTTTTGATTTGCATTTCCCTGACGACTAAGGATGCTGAACATTTCTTTAGGTGCTTCTCGGCCATTCGAGTTTCTTCCGTTGAAAATTCTTTGTTAAGCTCTATACCCCATTTTTTAATAGGGTAATTTGGTTGTCTTGAGTCTAATTTCTTGAGTTCTTTGTATATATTGGATATTAGCCCTCTATCAGATGAAGGATTGGTAAAGATCTTTTCCCAATGTGTTGGTTGTCGTTTTGTCCTATTGACAGTGTCCTTTGCCTTACAGAAACTTTGCAATTTTATGAAGTCCCATTTGTCAATTCTTGATCTTAGAGCATATGCCATTGGAGTTCTGTTCAGGAACTTTTCCCCTGTGCCAAAGTATTCGAGGCTCTTCCCCACCTTTTCTTCTATTAGTTTCAGTGTATCTGGTTTTATGTGGAGGTCCTTTATCCACTTAGACTTGAGCTTTGTATAAGGGGATAAGAATGGATCAATTTTCATTCTTCTACATGTTGTCCTCCAGTTGAACCAGCACCATTTGTTGAAAATGCTGTCCTTTTTCCACTGGACAGTTTTAGCTCCTTTGTCAATGATCAAGTGACCATAGGAGTGTGGGTTCATTTCTGGGTCTTCAATTCTATTCCATTGATCTTCCTGCCTGTCTCTGTACCAATACCAAGTAGTTTTTATCACTATTGCTCTGTAGTACAGCTTGAGGTCAGGGATGGTGATTCCTCCCGAAGCCCCTTTCTCTTTATATACCTTGAATTAATATTCTTTCTTATATGTTACCATTATTTCTTATTTCTATCATTAAAACAGTTATAGCTATTTTTAATTTATTCCCCTTTCTATGGAAATT
The DNA here is from genome assembly GCF_004785775.1 of Grammomys surdaster. NCBI lineage: Eukaryota > Metazoa > Chordata > Mammalia > Rodentia > Muridae > Grammomys > Grammomys surdaster. The sequence goes on from NW_021604706.1 coordinate 3,112,366, forward strand.
AATATTTCTTTAAAACCATATAAAACGTTTCTTACCTAAAAACATTTAAAGAAATTACTACTATTTCTCCCTTCTATCCTAAAAACAATGTGATTTTCCTTTATTCCTCCCTATGGAGATTAATAAGAAGATTTAAAACCATTTAAACAAGGAGATTTAAAACCATTAAAGCATTTGTTACTTAAAAACACTTAAAGCAATTACCACTATTTCTCCCTTCTATGCTGAAAACAATGCAATTTTCCGTTATTCTGCTCCTCTAAAGAGATTGGTATCTGTATATTTATAATGATATCCCATTTCTTTTTATATAACTTGAATTAACCTCATTTCCTATGTATTTAACTTCAAGGGAATTCTGCTCTATACTTCTCCCTTCTATCCTCAAAAACAATCAAAGTACTATTTATTCATTCCTCCCTTTTAAGGAGATTAGTATCTCTATGAGTATTCTTTTTCTTTATAACTTTAATTAACAACCTTTCCTATGTATCTAACTTTAGTTAAATTCTCTTCTATTTTCTGTATGAGTCTATTCTCAGACTTTGCTCTTCTTGTAGCTTGTCTCATTTCCCAGCAGTGGCTCTCAGCATCAGCAGCTTAAGCTTTCTACTGCAGCTTAGACGTTTGAGGATGACTTGAATATTGTTCTAGTCCAAAACTTGTGTGGTTTGGAAAGAAACCATACAGTTGGCTTGGCTAAGAAACCTGTCTCCTGATTTTAAAGGAATGGCATGTGTTTTCCAGTCAGGAAAGTGAGATTTTGCCCACTAAGCACCATATGTAGTATTAATATTTTAATAAAATCCCATCATGGGATTTTACTATGCACTTCTACGGTTTATGTTCCCAAATGAAAGATTCACACACAGCCTGTGTATTTTAATATGGCTTAAACAGCAAGATAACTAAGCCACTGTCTAACCTCTATGCTGTTACAATCTACCTCCCACTGATAATTCCGAGTTACCAGATAATAATTACTATGTTCCATCTTGGCTGCTATTACCCCATTGAGCAGCCTTCTGAGCCACATTCTCTTGGTCATTTTACATGACATCTGTGATTCTCCTGCACACTCCTCAGGGATGATGTCTCTCTTCCTTCTCCCTCCTTGTGGTCCCAAGCCTGGGAATCCTAAATCTCACCTCTGTTTCTCCTCCTGAACTATTGGCTGTTGGCATCTTTATTTGTCAATCAGAATTAATTAGTGGCAGGTTTCCAGAAGTTATGTGCAGACTCTCTTGTGAAAACTGTTGTGGAGAACCCAATTAGCTTTAGAATACAAGCAGCCATAGGAGTTTTGTTCGGTGTTTCTACATCATTCTGGTTGAACCTACCCCTGTTCAGGTAGTCCTTGCTTGTATAGGAAAGGAAACTGAGCAAATCATAGGAAGTAAGACAGAAAATAGAACTCTACTGATGTTTCTTCTTCAATTCTGACCTCCAGGGGCCTGGATATCAGGGTAACTAGAAGTTGATGGCCAGTGAGGACACAGTTGAAGATAATAAGGGAAATTATACAACTTCACCCAGTTTACATCTCTCACTGTTGGGGCATGCCTATACTATCAGTACTGTGTAGGATCATGAAATAGGGACCTTTATAGTGTACATAAGAAGACCTTGTCTCAAGTCCAAAATCAAATAGGAAACAAAAGGAGTAAATACTGTTTACAAACCAGAAACTGACTTCTTTCAACAAATTGTTCATGAATTCTCTAATCCATGAATAAATAAAATTAATGAAAGGCAGTTTAGCATTAATACCTAATGACGTATCTTGACCTATATAAAAGTGTTACAGCTACCAACTTGTGTGTAATTCCACATTCAGAGGTCTCCCAAGGATTGGTTGTGATGCCAACACTCTCTTGATATCTAAATATTTTTTATTCATTTGTTACTTCTCCTTTGCCTATGTTCAATTCAACATGCCATCCTAGTGTAGCAATGTTTTCTCCCCTCTATTATTTTATGTACTGTCTACATGATATTCTACAAGCTTTTGTGTGAAGCCTTATTTCTCATAGAATCCCTGTCCTTCACAGACCATGTATGTCCTTCCATTGTTTTTCTTCCCCATATCCCCACATCTTTGTTGTTGTTTTTTTATTAAATTATTTTATTTATTTACATTCCAAATGTTGCCTCCCTTCCTGGTTCCTCCCTCCTAGAGTTCTATACCTCATCACCCCTCCCTTTTACCTCTAAGAGGATGATCCCTCACCAACCCACCCATCCCCACATGACTACTCCCAGCATTCCCCATCCCTGGGATATCAAGTTTCTACAAGATCAGGCACATCTTCTCCCTCTGAGGCCAGACAAGGAAGTCCTCTGCTATATATGTGTCAGGGACACAGACCAGACTATGTAAGTTCTTTGGTTGGTGGCTTAGACTCTGGGAGCTCCCAGGAATTCAGGTTAGTTGACACTGTTGGTCTTCCTATGGGGTTGCCATCCCCTTTGGCTCCTTCAATCCTTTCCTAACTCTTCCATAGAGGTCCCCAACCTCAGTCCAATGGTTGGCTGTAAATATCTGCAATGATCTCAGTCAGCTATGGGTAGAGCCTCTCAGAGGACATCCTGTCTGCAAGCACAGTATGGTATCAGTAATAGTGTCTGGGTTTGGTGTCCACCCATGGGCTGGATCTCAAGTTGGGCAGGTCACTGGATGGCCTTTCCTTCAGTCTCTGCTCCAGGTTTGTCCTTGCATTTCCTTTAGACAACAATTCTGGGTCAAAAAAATTGAAGGTAGATTGATGACCCCATCCCTCCACTGGGGACCCTGTCTATCTACTGGAGGTTTCCCTTTAGGTTCCATGTCTGCACTGAAGGGCATTTTGGCTAGTTATCCTCATTGAGTCTTGGGAGCCTCTCACATCCAGGTCTCTGGAACTTTCTAGAAGTTCCTCCCACCCCCAGCTCCCCGCAGCTGCATATTTCCATTCATTCTCCTGACCTTCTGAACTTCTCTGGTGTCTTGCCCCCGTAACTAATGTTGCCCCCTTCCTTTCCTCCTCCTTTCTCCCAACCAGATTCCTCTGTCCTACCTTCTGTGCCATGATTACTTTGTAAATATGGATCAATTTGCATTCTTCAAGCCTATGTGGGATTAAAGCATTCTCACTTGGACCTTCCTTTTGTTAAACTTCATACAGTCTGTGATTTGTATCATGGATATTCTTTACTTTTTGGTTATTATCTACTTATCAGTGAGGACTTACCATACATGTTGTTTTGGGTCTGTGTTACCTCACTAAGGATGATTTTTCTAGTTCCATCCATTTGCCTGCAAAATTCATGATGTCCAGGTTCTAGCTATTACCAATAAGTCTGCTAAGAACATACTGGATCACCTATCCTTGTGATATGGTGGAGCATTTTTTGTGTATATGCCCAGCAATGGAATAGCTGAGTCTTCAGTTAGAACTATTTCCAATTTTTCTGAGGAACCACCACATTTTTTCTCAGAGTGTTTGTACCAGTTTGCAATCCCAGCAGCAATGGAGGAGTGTTGCTCTTTCTCCACATCCTTATCAGCATGTGCTCTCACTTGAGTTTTTGATCTTAGACATTCTGATGGGAGTAAAATGGAATTTCAGGGTCACTTTGATTTGCAATTCCCTAATGACTAAAAATGTTGAACATTTCTTTAAGTGCTTCTTGGACATTTGAGAACCTTCTCTTGAGAATTCTCTGTTTAGCTCTGTATCCCATTTTTAATTGGATTATTTGTTGTTTTTTTTTGTAGTCTAACTTCTTGAGTTCTTTATATATTTTGGATATTAGCCCTCTATTGGATGCAGTGTGAGTGAAGATCATTTCCCAGTCTGTAGGTTGTCATTTTGTCCTATTGACAGTGTCCTTTGCTTTACAGAAGGCTTTCATATAATGTCCCATTTGTCAATTGCTAAACTTAGAGCCTGAATCATTGGTGTTCTGTTCAGGAAAATTTCCTCTGTACAAATGCATTCGAGGCCATTTTTCACGTTCTTTTCTATTAAATTCAGTATATCTGGTTTTATGTGGAGGTCCTTGATCCACTTGGATTTTATCTTTGTGTAAAGTGATAAATATGAATTAATTTGCATTCTTCTACATGCAGACCACTAGTTAGATCAACACTATTTGTTGTTGTAGTTTTTCCCACACTGTATGTATCTGAGTTCTTTGTCAAATATCAAATGTCTGTAGTTGTGTAGGTTTATTTCTGGGTCTTCAGTTGTATTCCATTGATCCTCTTTCTTTTTTGTCTCTGTACCAGTACTATTCACTTTTAAATCACTATTGCTCTGGAGTACAGCTGGAGGTCTGAGAAGGTGATTCCCCCAGAAGTTCTTTTATTGTTGAGATTTTTTTTTTTTGCTATCCTTGATTTTTTGTTTTTCCATATGAGGTTGAGAATTACTCTTTCCATGTCCTTGAAGAATTATGTTGGAATTTATTTTGATGGGGACTGCATTGAATCTGTAGATTGTTTTTGGTAATATGGCCATTTTTAATATATGAATCCCCTCACTCCAAGAGCATGGGAAATCTTTCCATCTTCTGACATTTTCTTTGACTTCTTTCTTCAGGGACTTGAAGTTCATGTCATATAGATCTTTCAATTATATGGTTAGAGTATGGTTAGAATATGAAGATATTTTATATTATTTTTGGCTACTGTGAAGGGTGCTGCTTCCATAATTTCTTTTTTTCAGCCTGGTTATTATTTGTATAAAGGAAGGCTATTCATTTGTTTGAGTTAATTTTATATCCATCCATGTTGGTAATGTTATGAGGTGTAGGAGATCTAGGGTAGAAGGTGCTGAGAAAAAGGTATTTTTTCAAGTAAAATGTTCTGTAAGTATCTGTTAAATTTATTTGGTTCATAACTTCTGTTAGTTTCACTGTGTCTCTGTTTAGTTTCTCTTTCAATGACCTGTCCATTGGTGAGAATGGGTTATTGAAGTCCCCCAGTATTCTTGTGTGAGGTTCAGTGTGTGTTTTGAGCTTTAGTAAAGGTTCTTTTATGGATGTTGGTGCCCTTGTATTTGGAGTATAGAGGTTCAGAATTGAGATTTCATCTTGGTGAATTTTTCCTTTGATGAAAATGAAGTGTCCTTCCCCATCTCTTTTTATGACATCCCTTTTTGTGGCAGTACTTTTCCTGCCCATTGTATTTGCAGTGGAGCTCTGCCATTGGATGGAGAAGAGGTAGGTGGAGCTAGGAGTTGGGAGGAGAAAGAAATGAAGGAGAAGGAGAAGTGAGATGGAGGCAGATGTACATGTCTCTAGCAGTCTCTAGCAATTATTCATATCCAGGTTAGGTAATTGGGTTAACAATTCTAATTGTGTGGGCATCTTGTGTATTGAGTATTTGCTAATATATAAATCCATTGCTTAATCCTTAAGCATTAAGAGTCTTATTTCTACCAGGTACTAGAACTGTTATATCTACCACATGAGGGTAGGAGAGTTGGCCCAGGAGCCATGCTTAGAGTTGTGGACTCCACAGAGCTGACTGGTGGAGGCAGCAGCCCTGCCAACATCTCTGATGTTTTTGGTCAGCCAGTGCTGCCTTTAGTGCAGAAACTTAGAGCAGGAACATGGCGGTGGCTGGGAGGTAGCTGGTCATGCAGCCTCTTTTCTAATACCTCCCACTTCAACTTTTGTTTGTAAGTCCATTTTATCAGATATTAGAATGGCGACTCCAGCTTGTTTCTTTGGACTACTTGCTTGGAAAAGTGCTTTTCCCAGACTTTTAGTTTGAGTTAGTCTCTGTGTTTGTTGTTGAGGTGTGTTTCTTGTATGCAGCTCTTGTCAAAAATATCCAACTTTTAGCCTGTGTTTTTTAATTGGGGAACCAAGTCCATTGAAGTTAAGAGATATTAACGACCAATGATTGTTTTTGTTGTTGGGAGTAGTAGTAGTAGTAGTAGTAGTAGTAGTAGTAGTAGTAATAGTAGTTGTATGTGTGTGTGTGTGTGTGTGTGTGTGTGTGTGTGTTATTCTCTTGGTTTGGGTTTGGTTTGAGATGACTAATTTCTTGTGTTTTCTTGCGTGTAGTTATCCTCTTTGCTTTGAAGTTTCCCTTCTAGTATCCTCTGTGGGGCTTGATTAGAATGAAGATTTTGTTTATATTTCATTTTGTCATGGAATATCTTGGTTTCTCCTTCTAATGATTGAGAGTTTTGCTGGGTATAGTAGCCTGGGCAGGCATCTGTGGTAACTAAGGTTCTGGATGACATCTGTCCAAGATCTTTTGGCTTGTAGTGTCTCTCTTGAGAAGTCTGGTGTAATTATGATAGATGTGCTTTTATATGTTACTTGGCCTTTTTCCCTTACAGCTTTTAATATTTAATATTTTAATATCCTTTCTTTGTTCTGTACATTTAGTATTTTTATTATTATATGGCAGAAGGATTTTATTTTCTGATCCAATCTATTTGGTGTTCTATAGGAGTCTTGTACATTTAAGGCTATCTTTTTCTTTAGGTTAGAGATTTTTTTTCCTCTTTGACTTTGTTGAAGATATTTCTGGCCCTTTGAGCTGGGAATCTTCATCCTCTTATGTTCCTATTATTATTTTGTTTGATCTTTACTTATGTCTCAAATGTCCTGGATGTTTTGGATTAGGAACTATTTAACTTTTATATTTTCTTTGATGTATTGATATCTTTTATGGTATCTTCTATACCTGAGATTCTCTCCCCCATCTCTTGTATTGTTTGTGATCCTTGCACTTGTAGTTCCTGATCCTTTTCCTAAGTTTTCCATCTCCAAGGTTGTCTTCATTTGTGATTTCCTTACTGTTTCTATTTCCAGTTTTAGAAGATTGTTTTATTCAATTCCTTCACGGGTTTGATTGGTATTTTTCTGTATTTATTCAAGGGATTTATTTGTATTCTTTTTAAGTGTTTCCACCTGTTTGCCTGTGTTTTCCTGTATTTCTTTAAAGGGGGTTATTTATATCTTCCTTAAAGGCCTCTGTCATCTTAGAGAGATGGAATTTTAGGTCAGAATTTTGCTGGGTTCAGATGATGCCAAGTTACATTGGCTTCTGTTGCTTATGTTCTTGTGCTTGCCTTTTGCCATCTGGTTATCTCTGATGTAAACTGGTCTGGGTGTCTCAGACTGGAGTATACCTCTTTCGAGGTAGGTGGAACTATATGATCTGGGTTAGAGCAGGCCTCCTGGGAAGCAAGCAGTTCTCTGTCTCTGGTTAAAGCAGGCTTTCTGTGTCCCTGTGTCCTTCTATTCTTGGCTAGGACAGACATTCTTAGAGACAGGCTTTGGGGACAGGCTCACTGATCTGCCACAGGTTCAGGTAGTGGTGCAGACAGGAATGGAGATGATGCTTGGGTTGAGCAAGATAGATCCAACTTCTTCTGGGCTCTGTGGGGCTCTAAGCTGGCATGGCTATTAGGATGTGGATTTCACCTGTGTTTTTAGTTATGGTAAATCTATGGGAGACAAGTAGGATGTGGAGCCCTGTGGGAAGTGGATTGCAAGCTCACTCATCTGCCTTGGGTTCATGTGGAGGTACAGACTGGAAGGGGGATGATGCTCAGGCAGAATGAGATCAATCCCATTTCAGCTGGACTCTGAGTATTGGGTCAGGGGTCTCACCTGTGTTCCTGTATCTTAGTTAGGGTTTTACTGCTGTGAACAGACACCATTACCAAGGCAATTCTTATAAGGACAATATATAATTGTGGCTGACTTACAGGTTCAGCGATTCAGTCCATTATCATCAAGGCAGGAGCATGGCAGCATCCAGGCAGGCATGGTGCAGGCAGAGCTAAGAGTTCTACATCTTCATCTGAAGGCAGCTAGTGGAAGACTGACTTCCAGGCAGCTAGGATGAGGGTCTTAAAGCCCATGCCCACAGTGACACACCTATTCCAACAAGGCACACCTCCAAATAATGACACTCCCTGGATCAAACATATTCATCATGGTTATGACAGACCTTCTAGGAGACAGATAGGCTGTAGGGTCATGGAGAGGGGCAGGCTTGCTGATCTGCCACAGCTTCAGGTGGAGGTACAGACTAGAAGGGGATGAGGCTTCCCCACATCTTTTTAATTTTATTCCACACTCCCAGTTATGTGAATTTTTAAAGAAAAGTAAGTCTCAATTTGGAAAAAAAGTTAAAGTCAAATATATTAATCTTGAAAATATGACTTACATGGTCTGTTCTTTGCCCTTCTTAAAGTCTGTTTTTTTTTCTTTCATTTGAGATTAATGACATAATCTTTCAGATGTGAGGAAGCACATTAAGAAAATGTATAAAGAAAAACTGCACATAATTGGCCCTTCAACACTTTGGCTTTGAATGGAGTGGCTCACTAGGCTCTATTCTACCAAAACAGGAGGATTTATTGTCAGTTTCTAGAGGGAAGGGGAATGCTCTCTAGGTCATTTGATAGTTTATTTATTGAGTGAAAAGAAGTTTTATTTATTTTTGTAACCAATGAGTTGGGCATTCAGTGTAAATAACTCTTCATCCACACACTTCCAAATCACAACAATTAAACTCATTGTTTAACCCCCAAAGAAACAAACATGACAGTAGAAAGCAGACTAGTTTTGAGGGAAAGAACATCATCATGAATGGGAAACATTCAAGTGAGGATAATGGAGATGGAATATGTTAAAGATAGCTTATATACATATTTGAAGATATCATACTGAAACTTGATACTAAGAATAAATAATATATGCTCAAAATTAGAACAAAAGAAACTACACGAGAAGATACTAATCTCTAAGAACTAAAGAAACATTAGTGACAAAATTTACATGCATTTTTAACATTTAAATATTCTGAAGGAGGCAGCATGAGAAGGAAGTAACTCATAGACTGTCAAAGGCATGCAACTCAGGAAGGACTCAGAAATGACTGCCTATCCAAGTGAAAGAAAATCTGTCTCAGAGATACAGTGAGATGGCAACAGTTGAGAGAAATCAATGGGAAAACACCAACTAGCTTTCCTGGTTCTATTCGGTAATGTGGTCTGGGTGTATGGCTTGGACTCTGTGCAAACACAGGATGTAAAAAGCTGCCAGTACTATTTCAGAGGTTAGAATAGAACTTTACAGCAATGCTCTGATATGTCCTTCATCTAAAAGCCATGTTGTACAGGGAAAGTTTTCTACATGTCCTGAGATTCACATCCTTAGTTGAAAGGATGTAATTCATAAATTCTTTAAAGCTTTCCACTGAATTTAGATTTTTCTTACAACTTCTCAATTGTTCACATAGTTATCATCACAGGATAATTTGAAATGTTTGCCCTGCCCCATGTATTACAATACAACCTTTTCTTTGCAAAACATGATAATACAATATGGAAAGGGGAATCTTCTATTGGGGGAAGAGACAAGTAATGTGCTCCTGCCAATGGATGGGGAAGAAGTTCATAGTTGAAATGGCTTTTGGACAGCATTACTGATATTGTAAAGCAAGATATCAGACTAGAACATGGAGAAGGTCAATAGTACTGTGCATGGGAAGAGACTTCTGCTTGCCTGATAACATGGAGAATGAACACTTCAACTTGGAACTATACCTATGTTACTAATCTGTCCATACCTTCCCAATCTTTCCACCACCCAACCCATCCTCATTCCCCAGGGTCAGCTCTCAATACTCCAAACATTTTACCTGAAACCCCAAGTTACCACACCTATCAGCATCCCAGAAGAATATCATACCAGGTAACATATAGCCAACACATTCTCCCAAGTACCAGAGAAGCAGAAACCAAGGAAGAAAACACCCATCAAAAAGACAATGCCAGATATCAACACCTATAATTACAATCTTTCCAGTCCCAGATGGCTAGATGCTAGCTTAAAAATACAGCAACAGCCAGGACAATAAAGCCAGGCAACACCACCACAGCAGGCCCTGAATATTCCAACATAGCTGAAGCTCAAGTAAAAAAGCTTAAATAACCTTTATGAATATGACAGAAATCCTTAAAAAGGAAAAAGTAAAACCCTTAAAGAAATCTATGAAAACACAGAGTGGAAGGGAATGAATAAAACAGTTCAAGATTTGCAAATGAAGTTAAAACCAATAAAGAAAATTCAAACTAATGTAAAACTGGAAACAAAAATTAAGAAACTTGAATAGGAAGCTCAAAGACAAGCCTGAACAACAGAACACAAGAGATGGAAGAGAATTTCAGCTATTGAAGACATGCTAGAAGAAATGGATGCCTCAAACAAAATGTTAAATATGAAAAGCCCAGACACAAGGGAGGGACCTTACATGAAATGCCCTATAGTGGGGAGAGGTAACTTGTAGAGTCCACCTCCAATAGAAAGAAAGGGCATCAAGTGGAAGGATGGGGTGGCCATACCACAGTCAAAAACTCTAACCCAGAATTATTCCTGTCTGAAAGAACTACAGGGTCAAAAATGGAGAAGAGCCTGAGGGAAAAGAGGTCCAGTGACAGGCCCAAAGTGGGATCTAGCTCAAGAAGAGGCCCCAAGGTCTGACAATATCACTGATACTATGATGTGCTTACAAAAAGGGGTATATCATGACTGCCCTCTGAAAGACCCAACAAACAGCTGAAAGAGTCAGTTGCAGATATTTATACCCAATGAATGGACAGAAGCTGGTGAACTCTTTGGTTGAGTTAGAGAAAAAGTGGTAGAAGCTGAGGGGGAGGGTGACCCCATAGGAAGATCAGCAGTCTCAACTAATCTGGAGCCCCGAGATTGCTCAGACACTGAGCCATCAACCAGGCAGCATATACCAGTGATATGAGGCCCCCAACACATATACAGTGGAGGACTGCAGGATCTTGACTCAGTGAGAGAAAATGAACTCAACCCTCAAGAGACTTGAGGCCACAGGGAGTAGAGAGGTCTGGTTGGGTGAGGATTTCGAGGTGGGGACATTCTCTTGGAGAGAAGGGAAGAGGTATGGGATGTGGAACAGTCAGAAGCAGGTCAAGAGGGGGATAAAGACTGGACTGTAAAAAAAGATTAAAGAATAATAATAATAATAATACCCAGACACAACAATGGAAAACTATGAAAAGACCAAATATATGAATATTAGAAATAGAGGAAGGAAAACGAACACGGGTTAAAGGCACAGAAAATATTTTCAGTCGAATTATAGAAGAAAATTTCCCTAACCTAAAGAAGGAGATGCCTAGCAAAGTTGAGGAAACATACTGAACACCAAGTAGACTGAATCAGAAAAGAAATTCCCCACAGCACAGAATAACAAAAAGAGCAAATGTACAGGACAAAGAAAATACAAAAAAATGCAAGTGAAAAAGCACCAAGTAACATTTTCTCAATGGAGAATATAAAGGACAAACAAACTTGGACAGATGTGTTACAGATTCTAAGAGACTACAGATGCCAACCTAGACTACTATACCTAGCAAAATTTTCAATCACAATACATGGAGAAACAAGGCATTCCATGTTAAAACCAAATTTAGTAATATTTATCTATAACTCCAGCCATACACAAGGCACTAAAATAAACTGCAACCCAAAAAGGTTAAGTATATCTAAAAGAAAAACACAGGCAATAAATAATCGAGGAGGCCCTTCTGGAATTCCACTTCCCTTCCTCCCCTGCCTGGTCCTTTGGGCTGAGGCAGACACAGAATTGGTCTGCTCCTGTTCTGTGGAGATACTGACTCCTGAGTCCTCCTAGAGGAGCCACTGAACTCAGAGCAGCTGGTAAGAACTCCACCTCACTCCCTAAGCCCCAGAGATACATCTGGGAGCCAGGGACATTCAGGACACAGCAGCTACCCAAACCCCGCCCCTCCGGAATTCCACTTCCCTTCCTCCCCTGCCTGGTCCTTTGGGCTGAGGCAGACACAGAGTTGGGTGTGCTCCTGTCCTGTGGAGCTACTGACTCCTGAGTCATCCTAGAGGAGCCACTGCACTCAGAGCAGCAGACACCAAGGTGGTTTGCACTTGGGAGACATCATATCCTGAGCCATCCTAGAGGATCCACTGCACCCAGAACAGGAGGATTTCCAGATCCAAGAGGTGGCCTGGGTCCCAGGAGTTCTTCCCCCCAGGAGATTAGGATCATAAGACTACGGAGACATCTGGACTCTGAGGAGCTTTGCAACAAGCAAGATAACTGGAAATACAGACTCCAGTCTCACACAGTGAGGGCAGGTAACACTAGAGTTAACCAGATGGTGAAAGGCAAGTGCAAGAACATAAGCAACAGAAACCAAAGTTTCTTGGTATCATCAGTACCCGGTTCTCAAAATATAGCAAGCCCTGAACACCCCATCACACCTGAAAAGCAGGATTCAGAATTAAAATCACTTCTCATGATGATGATAGAGGATTATAAGAAGGAATTAAGTAACTCCCTTAAAGAAATACAAGAGAGTACAAGTAAACAGATAGAAGCCCTTAAAGAGGAATCACAGAAATCCCTTAAAGAAATGCAAGAAAACACAAAGAAGGAATTAAACAAAAACATTCAGGATCTGAAACTAGAAATAGAAACAATAAAGAAAGTTCAAAGGGAGACAACCATGGAGATAGAAAACCTAAGAAAGAGATCAGGAGTCACAGACGCAAGCATCACCAACCGAATACAAGAGATAGAAGAGAGAATCTCAAATGCAGAAGATACGGTGGAAAATATTGACACAGTTGTCAAAGAAAATGCAAAACGCAAAAAACTCCTAACTCAAAACATCCAGGAAATCCAGGACACAATGAGAAGACCAAACCTAAGGATAATAGGTATAGATGAGAATGAAGATTCCCAACTTAAAGGGCCAGTAAATATCTTCAACAAAATTATTGAGGAAAACTTCCCTAACCTAAAGAACAAGATGCCCATAAACATACAAGAAGCCTACAGAACACCAAATAGACTAGACTAGAAAAGAAATACCTCCCGTCACATAATAATCAAAACATCAGATGCACAAAACAAAGAAAAAATACTAAAAGCAGTAAGGGAAAAAGGTCAAGTAACATATAAAGGCAGACCTATAAGAATTACACCAGACTTCTCACCAGAGACTATAAAAGCCAGAAGAGCCTGGACTGACATCATACAGACACTAAGAGAACACAATTGCCAGCCCAGATTACTATACCCAGCAAAACTCTCAATCACTATAGATGGTGAAACCAAGATATTCCATGACAAAACCAAATTTGCACAATATCTTCCCACAAACCCAGCACTTCAAAGGATAATTGATGGAAAATGCCAACACAAGGAGGGAAACTACAACCTAGGAAAAGCAAGTAAGTAATCTTCCAACAACCCCCAAAAAAGATACAAACATAACTTTACCTCTAATAAAAAAAATAACAGGAAGCAACAATCATTTTTCCTTAATATCTCTTAACATCAATGGTCTCAATTCCCCAATAAAAAGACGCAGACTATCAGACTGGATACACAAACAAGACCCAGAATTTTGCTGCATACAAGAAACGCACCTCAGTGACAAAGACAGACACTACCTCAGAATAAAAGGGTGGAAAACAATTTTTCAAGCCAATGGTCCCAAGAAACAAGCTGGAGTAGCCATTCTAATATCAAATAAAATCGACTT
>NW_021604706.1:3130948-3150374 GCF_004785775.1 Grammomys surdaster
ATGGAACTAGAAATTATCATCCTGAGTGAGGTAAGCCAATCACAAAAGAACACACACGGTATTCACTCACTGATTACTGGATATTAGCCCAGAATCTTGAAATGCCCAAGATGCAACTCACAGGCCACATGAAGCTCATAAAAAAGGAAGACCAAGTGGGGGTGATTCGGTCCTTCTTAGAAGGAGCAACAAAATATTCAAGGGAGCAATATGGAGACAAAGTGAGGGACAGAAACTGAAGGAGGGGCCATTTGAAGACCTTTCCACCTGAGTATCCATCCCATGTGCAGTCACCAAAGGTAGATGCTGATGTGGAAGTCAGGAAGTGCATGCTGATAAGAGCCTGATATGGATATTTCTTCAGAGACCTTCAAGAGTCTGACATATTCAGAGGCAGATGCTCACAACTAGCCATTGAACTGATCATGAGGTTCTCAACGGAGGAGTTAGAGTGAAGACTGAAGGAGCTGAAAGGGTTTGTGGCACTATGAGGAGATCAACAATTCCAACCAACCACAGATCCCAGGGTCTAAACCACCAGCCTGGGAGCACTTAGTGAGGGTTCCAGGGCCTCAGGTGAATATGTAAGAGTGGAGGGCCCTGCTGGGCATAGGTGGAAGATGAGATCCTTGACCTCATGAAGGCTGGATGCCCCAGGGGTTGGGAAGTTTGAGGGTGGGGAGGTGGGAGTGGGGGGGTAGATAGAGGTTACATCCACAGAGAAGAAGGAGGAGGGGTGAGGGGATAGGGGGTTCCTGGGTGGGTGGGGGATGGGGTAAGGGAACAACATATGAAATGTAAATAAAACATCCAATAAAAAAATTTAAAAAAAATCCCGGAGCAGCATATCAAAAGTGGAGCAGCACACACACACACACACAGACACACACAGACACACACGACCACCACCACTACCACTATTTCCAACAACAACAACAAAAACAATTTCAACAACATTATTGGAATCAACAAACACTAATCATATCTCTTAATATCAACGGTCTAAATTCCCCAATAAAAAAGACACAGACTAACAGAATGGATAAAAAATATTCCATTCTTTTGCTGCCTCTGAGAACCACATCTCCACATCAAGGATAGGTATTACTGTAAAGGGTTGGAAAAGGATATTCCAAGGAAATGGGCCTAAAAAGTAAGCTGGTATAACCATTCAGTATTTGATAGTTCATATTTGAAAAATAAAGTTATATAGAAGAGATAGATAAGAACACTATATATACTCATAAAAGGTAAAAAAATCTACTGAGGGGACATGACAATTTTTGACATCTATGTACCAAACAAACACAAGGCCACCAAAGTTTGTTAAAGAAACAGTACCATAGCTTAAATCACCATGGGCACTCCCGCCCTGATCAAGGGAGACTTACCAATAAGTAATTTGGAGAAAAACTAACTAGAGACATGCTATAACTAACTGATGTTACAAACCAAATGACCTAAGATTCCACCGAAACACAAAGGAATATGGATCTTTCTCAAAAACATATCAAGACAGAAATTAGGAAAGAAATTAGGAAATTAATGACGTTTGAGAATTGAATAGAAACGAATACACAGCATATCCAAGCTTATGGGATACAATGAAGGCTGTTCTATGAGGCAAGTTCAAAGTACTTATATGTAAAATAAATAAATAAATAAATAAATGAACAAATAAATAAATAAATTGGAGACATCTCATACTAGTAACTTAAGAGCACACCTGAAAATTTTAGAATAAAAAGAAGGAAATCACACGAAAAAGGAATAGACAGTATGAAATAATCAAACTCATGCCAAAAATCAATAAAATGGAAATCAACCAACTACCACCATCACTACTACCACCACCATTATCACAACCACCACCGATGACAACAAACCAGAAAGACAGAAAGAATCAAGAAAACAAAGAGTTGGTTCTTTCAGAAAGCTAGTAATATTGTGAAACTCAAATTTACTAAAAGCAGAGAAAGACTATCCAATAACAAAAATTAGAAATATAAATGGACATAAAATAAAGAGGAAATCCAGAGAATCATAAGATAATTTAAAAAATATTACTGTACAAATTGGAAATTCTAAAAGGAAGGATAATGAAGATAACATAAGCAATTTAGAGACCTATAATGTTCACTGAAATAGAAGCAATAATTAAAATCTCCTGACCAAAAATTGTCCAGGGCCAGATAGTTTTAATATATAATTCTAGAACACTTTCAAAGAATAGTTAAATGCCAATACTCCTCAAACTATTCCATAAACTAGAATCAGAAGGAACATTGTCCAATTTATTTTATGTGGTCATAGTTACCCTGATACTCAGACCACATAAAGACCCAACAAAGAAATAGAATTACAGAGCAATTTCATTTATGAGCACAGATGCAAAAATTCTCAATAAAATAATTGTAAATCAAATCCAAGAAAACATTGATGAGAAGATAGGTTTGTCATCCCAGAAGAGATGCAGGGATGGTTCAATTCAATTAATGCAACCCACTGTATAAACAAACCGAAAGGAAAAAAAAACACACATAATCATCTTATTGGTTCCAGAAAAGGCTTTAAACAAAACTCAGCATTCCTTCATGATAAAAGTCCTGGAGATATCAGGAATACAAGACTATACTTTAATACAATGAAGGCAGTTAACGGCAAGTCTATAGCCAACATCACCTTAAGTGGAGAAAAACTCAAAGAAATTCACTAAAATCAGGAACAAGATAATTTGTTCACTCTTCATATCTATGTGTTTTTTTTTCTTTTGAGTTGTTTATACAGTGGATTATGTTGATAGGTTTCTCTATATTGAACCATCCCTGCATCCCTGGGAAGAAGCCTACTTGATCATGGTGAATGATCATTTTGATATGTTGTTAGTATTCAGTTTGCAAAAATTTTATTGAGTATTTTTGCATAGATATTGGGAAATTGGTCTGAAGTTCTCTTTCTTTGTTGAGTCTTTGTGTGGTTTAGGCTTATGTATAATTGTGGCTTCATAGAACGAACTGGGTAGTGGTCTTTCTGTTTCTATTTTGTGGAATAGTTTTAAGTGTATTGGTATTAGGTCTTCTTTGAAGGTTTGATAGAATTCTGCATTAAGCCCATTTGGACCTTGCCTTTTTTTTGGTGGGGAAACTTTTAATGACTGCTTCTATTTCTATTGGAGTTATGGGACTGTTTAAATCGTTTACCTGCTTCTGATTTAACTTTGGTATCTGGTATCTGTCTAGAAAATTGTCCATTTCATCCAGATTTTCCAGTTTTGTAGAGTATAGGCTTTTGTAGTAGGATCTGATGATTTTTTGAATTTCCTCAGTTTCTGTTGTTATGTCTCCCTTTTCAGTTCTGATTTTGTTAATTTGGATACTGTCTTTGTGCCCTCTGGTTAGTCTGTCTAAGGGTTTATCTATCTTGTTGATTTTCTCAAAGAACAAGCTCCTGGTTTTGTTGATTCTTTGTATACTTCTCTTTGTTTCTACTTGGTTGCTTTCAGCTCTGAGTTTGATTATTTCCTGCTGTCTACTCCTCTTGGGTGTATTTGCTTCTTTTTGTTCTAGAGCTTTCAGATATACTCTCAAGCTGCTAGTGTATTCTTTCTCCAGTTTCCTTTTGGAGGCAATTAGAGCTATGAGTTTTACTCTTAGCAGCACTGATTACATTGTGCCCCATAAATTTTGGGGTGATGTACCTACATTTTCACTAAATTCTAAAGTCTTTAATTCCTTCATTTCTTCCTTGACCAAGTTATCATTCAGTAGATCATTGTTCTGCTTCCATGTGTATGTGGGCTTTCCGTTGTTTTTGTTCTTATTGAAGATCTGCCTTAGTCCTTGGTGATCTGATAGGATGCATGGGATTATTTCAATCTTCTTGCATCTGTTGAGGCCTGTTTGTGACCAATTATATGGTAATTTTTGGAGAAGGGACCATGAGGTATTGAGAAGAAAGTATATTCTTTTTTTTTTTTTAGGATGAAATGTTCTATAGATATCTGTTCAATCCATTTGTTTCGTAGATTCTGTTAGTTTTACTGTGTCTCTGTGTATTTTCTTTTTCCATGATCTGTCCATTAATTAGAGTGGGGTGTTCGAGTCTCCCACTATAATTTTTTGAGGTACAATTTATGCTCGGAGCTTTAGGAAAGTTTTGTTTACGAGTGTTGGTGCTCTTGCATTTAGAGCATAGATGGTCAGAATTGAGAGTTCATTTTGGTAGATTTTTCTTTTGTCTAGTCTGAAGTGTCCTTCCTTATCTTTTTTTATAACTTTGGTTGAAAGTCAATTTTATTCGATATTAGATTGGCTACTACTCCAGCTTGTTTCTTGGGACCATTTGCTTGAAAAATTGTTTTCCAGCATTTTACTCTGAGGTATTGTCTATCTTTGTCACTGAGGTGCATTTTGAAAAGCCCCCCTCCCCGATAGGGGAGACCCCCCACTCAAGCCACAGGAGATTACTGCCACCCAATGACTCGAGACACCGATCTTGATGCAATCAGCATGAGGTTTAATGATTCCAGTATACTGGGGTTCCCTCGCATGCAAGCAAGAAGAGAGAACCCTGAGTTGGAGCTAAGAATATCTTTTATACCATTTAGGGGGTAGAACAGAGAAACAGTGACTAGGCACAATATGATTGGCAGAACAGTGTGACTTTTAAACTGATTGGTCTTTGGGGAATGAGGTAGCAAGGACCTCCCTTGTCTGTCTAGTGCTCTGGGCCTTCCTCACCCGCAGGTGGGTTCCCTCCCCTGTGGTCTGAGGAATGTTAATCAACCTCTCCCTTCCTCCTCTGAATGTTAATCCAGCCAGTGTCCTCTGACTAAGGAATGTGCCCCTCCCAGGATGTGTCCTGGGACAGTGAGATTCTTTTAATTTTAAATTCAAACCGAGACCCAAAAGTCTTAAAATTTCCTATATGCAGCAAAGTGCCAGATTCTGTTTAAGTATCCAGTCCGTTAGTCTATGTCTTTTAATTGGAGAATTGAGTCCCTTGATGAGTATTAGGGACCAATGACTGTTGCTTCCTGTTATTTTTGTTGTTAGAGGTGGAATTGTGTTTGTTTGGCTATCTTCTTTTGGTTTTGTTTAAAGAAGATCACTTTCTTGATTTTTCTAGGGTGTAATTTCTCTCCTTGTGTTGGAGTTTTATATCTATTATCCTTGGTAGGGCTGGATTTGTGGAGAGGTGTTGTGTTTTTGTTATGAATACCTTTTTTTCTCCATCTATGTTAATTGAGAGTTTTGCTGGAAATAGTAGCTGGGTTGGCATTTGTATTCTCTTAGGTTCTTTATGACATCTGTCCAGGATCTTTTGGAATTTAGAGTCTCTGGTGAGAAGTCTGGTGTAATTCTTATAGGTCTGCCTTTATATGTTACTTGACCATTTTTCCTTATTGCTTTTAATATTCTTTCTCTTTTTGCCCATTTGGTGTTTTGATTATTATATGACAGGGGAAATTTCTTTACTGGTCCAGTCTATTTGGAGTTCTGTAGGCTTCTTTTATGTTCATGGGCATCTGTTTCTTTAGGTTAGGGGAGTTTTTTTTTTTCTATAATTTTGTTGAAGACATTTACTGACCCTTTAAGTTGGGAATCTTCACTCTCTTCTATACCTAATATCCTTAGATTAGGTCTTCTGATTGTGTTCTGTATTTCCTGGATGTTTTGGGTTAGGAGCTTTTTGCATTTTCTTTGTCTGCTGTGTCAATGTTTTCCATGGTATCTTCTACTCCTGAGATTCTTTCTTCTATCTCTTGTATTCGGTTGGTGATAATTGCGTGTATGACTCCTGATCTCTTTCTTAGGTTTTCTATCTCCAGGGTAGTCTCCCTTTGTAATTTCTTTATTGTTTCTACTTCCATTTTTAGATCCTGGATGATTTTGTTCAATTTTTTCACCTGTTTGGTTGTGTTTTCCTGAAATTCTTTAAGGGATTTTTGTGTTTCCTCTTTAAGGGCTTCTACCTGTTTACCTGTGTTCTCCCGTATTTCTTTCAGGGAGTTATTTATGTCCTTCTTAAAGTCCTTTGTCATCATCATGAGAAGTGATTTTAATTCTGAATCCTGCTTTTTCGGTGTGATGGGGTGTCTAGGACTTGTTATGGTGGGAGAACTGGGTACTGATGATGCCAAATAGCCTTGGTTTCTGTTGCTTATGTTCTTGACTTTTGCCTTCTGATTATCTCTAATACTCTCTGCCCTTGTTGTTGAAGACCTCCGCAGAGGGGAGACCCTCACTCAAGTCTCAGAAAGTCACGGCCACCCAGTAATCTGCTCGAGACACCGTGTACCAGAGCAATTGCGAGGTTTATTAGGGCGTGACAGCTAGCTGCCGGTCAATTCGTATGCCCACACAGGAGCTGAATTGACCCCGACAGCCAGTTTGAGAGGGGTTTTTAAGGGGAAAAACCACAAACCAAGGAATGGGGAGGGGGCTCATGGTTGTTAAGGTGGCATAACATAAAAATAGTGGAACATTCCAAAGGAACCCAACCTACATGAGTTAGGATCAGGTGAAAACTCTCTGTACGCTTATCTTTCTCAAGAATGTGGTCCTGCCCTGTCACTGCGGTTCTCAGCTTGGTTCCCAGCTTGGTTCCACCTAGTTCACTTGCATTCTTTCCTTTCTCTTTGCAGATAGGCCAGTTCCAGTAATGGTGACTGGTCTTTCCACATTCCTAACTTGATTCATGGCTCAGTTTCTCCATATCTTTATAAAGAAAGCCTAAAGAAATTTTATATGTCTAAAAAGGATTCTATACACCCAGTATCTATAATTTTTCACTCTACATTGTCTTTGAGTGGAGCCTGTTCCTCCTGTGATACTGGTTGTGTCAGAACTCCTGAGAATCTAGCTGTCTCTTAGCTCTTGTGATTCTGGGATTCTGTGATCCTGAGATCCTGTTGTTTCAGAGCTTCTAGGAGTCAAACTTTCTCTGGGTGTTGCAAGGGTGGGTAGGGAGCCAGAGCCCTGTGTCTGCTCCAGTCACAGGTGTAAGCTGAAAGGAACTCATGCCTCTTGCTGGGCAGAGGTTTGTGTTTCCCTGGTTCCTGTGCAGGTCCCAGTTACACTGCATATTGGGAAAGATGTTGTGGCCTCAACTGTGATTTTGAATGTGTCAGAGATCCAGTGCTCCTGGGTATGTCTGATCTCCTGGGAGTCGAGCTTCTTCTGTGATTCTGTGATCCTCGGCATGTCAGAGCACCTGTGATTCTGTGATCCTGGGAGTTTCAGAGCACCTGGGAGTTGAACTTCCTCTGTGTGTTGTAGGAGTGAGTGCAGAGCCAGTGCCACAGGTCTCCTCCAGTGCAGGTTGAAACTGGAAAGAACCAGTTCCTCTGGCTGGGTGGGAGTTCCTATGCCCCTGAATCCCAGGGGTCCCAGTTACTCTGGGTGTTGGGGTAGATGTGGCCTCACATGTGGTCCTGGGTGTGTCAGAGCACCTGGGAGTCGGGCTTTCTCTGGGTGTTGTAGGAGTGGGTGCAGAGCCAGTACCCCAGGTCTGCTCCAGGCGCAGGTTCAACCCGGAAGGAACACGTACCTCTGGCTGGGTGGGGGTTCCTTCATCTCTGTGATCCTGGGTGTGTCAGAGCACCTGGGAGTTGAGCTTCCTCTGGGTGTTGTGGGACTGTGATCCTGAGAGTTTCAGAGCATTTGGGAGTTGGGCTCCCTCTGGGTATTTTAAAAGTATGTGCAGAGCCAGCGCACCAGGTCTGCTCTGGGTGCAGGTTCAAAGCAGAAAGACTCCTGCATTTCTTTAAGGCATTTATTCACTTCCTCTTTAAGAACTCCTTTCATCTTCATTTGGGTGGTTTTAAGGTCATTTTCTTGTGTGTCAGCTATGTTGGAAGATTCAGGGCCTGCTGTTGTAGGGTAGCTGGGCTCTAGTGGAGACATGTTCTGCTGACAGTTATTGATTGTGTTTTTATCTTGGCATCTAGGTGTCCAAGTTTGGGGTTAACATTTTGGAGATGGGTGGGTGGCCCCATCCCTCAACTGGGGGACCATGCCTAACCTCTAAATATGGTCTTGACAGGTTCTTCCTCCCCTTTGTAGGGTATTTCACCTAATGTCATCTCCATGGATCCTGGGAAGCTCTCGCTTTCCTGGTATCTGGGGCATTCTGGTTGCTACCTCCATTCCTCATCCCGCTCTGTTCAATTTCCTGACCCTCTCTACATCTCCTTCATCTCCTCCCATACTTGATTCGTCCCCTCTTTTTTACCTTTCCCTCTTCTCTTCATCCCAAGTCCCTCCCATTCTCCACTTCCTTTGATTATTTTGTTCCCCTTTCTATGTAGGACTGAAGCATCCACTCTTTGGTCTTCATCCTCTTGAGCTTCATGTGGTTCACATTATTTTAAGAAACACACACATTTTCTTCAAGTACCAACAAATAATTTTGGCTTTTAAATTGATGATAGTTTATTGGACATAATACCAAAATTAGAAAGAGTTAAAGAAATTATACTGAGTATTGGTAAATTAAGTTGCTTGTAAAGTTATTTTTCTTTTTTAAAAATCTATGTAAAAAATGAATGACTAAGTGCAAATTTGATAAATTATATAGATATGTCAATATAAGAAAGTCATCTAAAAGAAAATATGACTAATTCATAGAAATTCACACTGAAACACATTGTTTTCATAGTTTTAAAGATAGAGAAAAAATATTTATTATAAAAGGGGAGGAGCGCCAGGCGGTGGTGGTGCACGCCTTTAATCCCAGCACTTGGGAGGCAGAGGCAGGCGGATTTCTGAGTTCGAGGCCAGCCTGGTCTACAGAGTGAGTTCCAGGACAGCCAGAACTACACAGAGAAACCCTCTCTCGAAAAACCAAAAAAGAAAAATAAAAAAATAAAATAAAAATAAAAAACTGAAAGGGGAGGAGCAAAATATAATGTATGGCCTTTATTTACAAAATAAATATATAAACCATAATAAAATGAACATGCTTTATGATGCTTATAAGATAACAAAACATCTAAAACAAACCCAATCAATTGGAATTTAGATGAGTTATGATTCACTATGAAGGGATGAATGAAAATTATTTGTTAGTATACAGAGTTTCTATTGAAGTGAGGAAAATTGGAAAATTATTGTAAATAATAATGTTGAAGCTTTTACAACACTGTGAATAATAGTAAAATATCACAGAAATACACTAAGACTTTGAAATGAGAAACCTTTTGCATATGAATGAACAAAATTGGATTTACCACCAAGTCTGCAGATCCTGTTCTAAACATTACCCAACAAATTACAATACTCTAAATCATGTATCAGAAATACCTCCTATGTATACCGTTAGCAGCTTCTACTGCTTCCAGTTTTCCAGGTCTGATGTTATCTAATCCTTTTATCTTACTATAATTTCTTTAGATTATTTTAATTAATTATTTGAGAAGTGCATACCATATATTTTGATCACATTCACTTTCTACTGGCTCTCTTAGAAATTACTAGATGTATACCTTACTTGCCCACAACCCTCAACTTCGCATCCTATTTTTATTCTCCTTAAAATTTAACCAAGTCCAAGTTGTATTGTTATATACTCAAGAGTGTGATGACATCTGTTTGATAATTATTGAACTCACAGAGGCAATATTCTTGAAGAAAACTGACATCATATAGAAGTTACTAACTGTTAATAGATCTTCAATTTGGTATAGTGGCCTGTGAGTCATTCACCTAACCATGCTCTTCTGTGGGTCTTGCACTAAAATACACAACTGCTTTGACTTGATGAGGGCACCATTCTTGCTATATTTAGATCAACAGGGCTCTTTTCTTCCTTTTTTCCCCCTACCTTTATATCATGTAAACCATCTCAAAGGTGCAGCTTTTTCTCCAGTCTATTTACTCTAATATTTGTTCTCTCTAATGTGCCCAGTCATCTTTTGTGTAAAGTTCTACATTTTATAGAATCTGTGCCCTTAACCGATCAGATGGGCCGGGTGGTGGTGGTGCACGCCTTTAATCCCAGCACTTGGGAGGCAGAGGCAGGTGGATTTCTGAGTTCGAGGCCAGCCTGGTCTACAGAGTGAGTTCCAGGACAGCCAGGACTACACAGAGAAACCCTGTCTCGAAAAAAAAAAAAAAACCAAACCAAACCAAACAAACAAAAAAACCCAGATCAGATGGATTTCTCTATTGCTTTTCTTCCCCAAAATGTCTTTTAAAAAACACACCAAATTACATACACATCATTTCTGTTTGAACAAATGATAGTCTAGGGAGAATACAATATCAAACATGTAGTCCTGATGACATGATTTATTTAGGGCATTCTTTCTCCTTTCACCTCTGGTGTTCTTCTTCTCATTTTAGGTGCAAGTGTAGTCTCAAGTTGGGCACATTAAGAAAAGGCATGAAAAAAATACCTGCACAATATGGAGCCCATCAACATACTGTCATGCGGGTGGGCTCACCAGGCTTTCCCCTTTTCAAACAATACAAAAACAATTGATATTTTCTAGAGGGTGAAGTAAATGAGACCCTATTCTCCTGCATGTAATTCTAATTAAACTGATTGGGTCTCACCAAGAACAAGCAACATGAACTTGAAGAGCTGTGTGATAAGGAGGGGCATTAGCCTGAGTGGGAGGGAGTCAGAAAAGGGTAATGGGGAATAAATGTGATCAAATTATATTATAAACATGTATAAAAATGTAATATGAAATATAATTAATATATACTAACAAAATATTTGGAAAATAAAATACCCAAGAGAATTCTTAGCTTCTAAGGCTCTACAGAAATACTGATAACCTGAACAGATGCTTTAGTGTTTAAAATATGTTGAAAGAGGCAACATAGGAAGGAAAAACTCAAAGAAACAGGTATACCAAACCCTGTAAGATCTCAAGAACAGCAGCATAGCAAGGAGAATCATAGTTTTGGAAGAGGCGACATCAGGAAAGAGGAAATGAAGAAATAACCCTCTGGCTTTTCTGGTTCAGTTCCATCATGTTGTCTGGTTGTATGGCATTGGTACTTCACAAGCACTCTGGTTGAGGAGGTTACTCAGCACCATCTGTGAGATTAAAATAATTTACAACCTGATTTGTTCTTCTAAAACCTATGTGTTTTAATAAGGGTTTTATTATTGTGAAGAGACACCATGACCATGGCAACTCTTTTTATCGATTTTTTTTCAAAGTTATTTTTTAATTATTCACTTTACATCCTGCTCAGTGCCTATCTCCTGGTCACCCCCTCCCACAACACTTCCTCTATTCCTACTCCTTTTTTCCTCTGAGTGGATTCCCCTGGGTATCTCTCCATCCTAGCACTTCAAGTCTCTGCGAGGCTAGGTGCTTTCTCTCCCACTGAGACCAGATAAGGCAGGCCACCTAGAAGAACATATCCTACATACAGGCAACAGCTTTTGGGATAGCCCCTGCTCGAGTTTCTTGGGACCTACATGATGAACAAGCTCTACAGCTGCTATATATGTGCAGGAATGCCTAGGTCCAGCCCATGTATGTTCTTTGGTTGGTGAGTCAGTCTCCGAGAGCCCCAAAGTTCCAAGTTAATTGATTCTGTTGGTCTTCCTTTGGAATTCCTATCCCTTTAGGGGCTACAATCCTTTCTCCTATTCTTCCATAAGAGTACCCATGCTCCATCCACTATTTAGCTGTGGGTATCTATCTATATTTGTCTGAATCAACTGCTAGGAGCCTCTCAAAGGACAGGTATGCTAGACTCCTGTCTGAAAGCATAATGGAATATCTTTAATAGTGTCAGGGTTTGGTGCTTGTCAAAGGGATGAATCTCAAATTGGACCAGTTATTGGTTGGCTATTCCTTCAATCTCTGCTCCATTCCTGAACTCTGTATTTCTTATTGACAGAATAAGTTTTGGTTGAAAGTTTTGTGGGTGGGTTAGTGTCCCTATCACTCTACCAGGGTTCCTGCCTGGCTCCATATTCCCAAAGCTGTGAGTCACGGCTAAGGACATTTCTATTGTTTCTTGGGTGCTTTCCCTATCCAAGGTCTCTGTCTTTTTCTGGAGATGCTCCCTACCATTCCTGCCAGTTGCAGATTCCCATTCATTCACATGGCCATCTGGCCATCCCCCTGCCACACCCAACCCAGAACCCCTTACTCCCCTCCCAATTCCCTCTCTCACCCAGTTCCCTCCCTTTATTCTGCCTTTCAAGACCATTTCATTCCCCCTTCCAAGTGAGACTCAAGCATCATTAACTTCATTAAGGCTACAGCTCCTAATAGTGCCACTCCCTATGACCAAGCATTTCAAACACATGAGCCTATGAGGGCCACTCCTATTCAAAGCACCACACCAAGTGACATGGGCTGGTCTTCAATATACACTCAAGTTCACTTCTTTAATTTTCACAATGTAGTGGAATAAATGATGAGTCATTTTTTAACTGAGGGATGAAGCAGGAAATGTATACCAGATGATATGAGACAGTAAACAAGATGATATAATGTGAAGTGATCTTTGGTCTGTAATGGTGAATATATGACATTTCGGCCTTATAGAACCATAAGATGTCAAAAGCAGAAGATGGAGAAGGCTTACAGGCACATAAAAGGGACAAGCCCAGTTTTTTTTTTCAGACAAAATAGACCAAAGCACTCTCTATTCAGTTACATACTAACTCTTCCTATCTCAGCACTTGGTG
Organism: Grammomys surdaster; assembly: GCF_004785775.1. NCBI lineage: Eukaryota > Metazoa > Chordata > Mammalia > Rodentia > Muridae > Grammomys > Grammomys surdaster. The sequence continues at coordinate 3,143,618 of NW_021604706.1, forward strand.
AAAGGTAGGAAAATACCTGAAATAAGGCATTTTGAGAAAAGAAGAAGCAAGTGGCTTATGGAGAGATTGATGATGATGATGATGATGATAATGATGATGATGATGGCAGAAGAGGAAGAGAAAGAAAGATGAGGAAGAAGGAGAATTAGAAGACTGAATCTTTAAGTCACTTTTTGATACATCTCCTGAACCCAAGTTGTGATAATTTCTTACATGCTATAGTGGTCCTATCTAGTCATGTGGCGTTCCCAGTCACCCACTTTTAGCTCTTTAGGGTTCAAAATTGAGGCTGAACTTAATATGCCATGCTTTCTCTGCTCCATGCTAGGTAACTTGAAGAGTTTCCCTATCCAGGACGTCATGGGTTTCCAAATTCCAGTTAAACTATTAATGATCAGGGGACACTTTTCTCTGGCAAAGGAATTCAAAGACCAGGTGAGACATTCACTGAGCTCTGAGAAGATTTTGTTTTTGGATCAGAGGCTCTCAGTTTAGGCAGAAGAAGAGCATAAACACTATCAGCAAAGCAGGAAGTATTAACTTCTGAATAGTTAGTGAGAAGTTACTGACATTTCTTTTCTTGTCGGAACCAAAGGAAGTCAAAATAAGCCTGAGATTATAAGAGAAAAAAACGAATATGGTAAACATTTAGGACCACAGACACGACTCTGAAATCTTACGTATAAATGACATGTTTGTTGATAAAAAGTTACAACAGTACTAACTGTTATGTATCATTTTCTTACTATGCAGAAAGCATTTTCTTAGCAATATTGTAGGGTATGTCAATCACTGTTAGAGGTCTTCTTACTATATTCCAAGCATTCCCTATGTGTTGTTGACAGTGTGCGAAGTCCACTGTTAGAACAGTTCTTCCTTAGCCAGCCACTCAAGCATTGCCCTTGCTGGATTCTAAGCAGCAGGTAAAGAAAGAAACCATTATTCATACTATATGCCAAATATTCTATTAATATTTATCTTAGTGTCACAACTACTCTGATAGAATATCAATGTTTTGGGAGACAAAGTGGATCAGTGGTATAGATGTCTGCTGTGAAGCTTGATGACCTAAATTTAATCTCAAGGACATCCACAATAGAAGACTGACTCCCCCACAATATTCTCTCACATTAACAACAGAACACACACACATACACACACGCGCGCACACACACACGCACATCTGAAAAATAAATAAGTGAAAATGTATTAAAAGAAGACAATCAGTATTCTATTTATCAAACCCAATGCATATTGTGCTCTGTCTTCTCTGAAGCTGTCTCTAGGAATCATGTGTTATCAATCATACTCAGCATTGAAGCATATTGCCCTCCCCTTGCCCACTTGTGACTACTGAACACAGTTCTAGATTTTAACACTTTTTTTCTCCTATCACATACATATAGAAAAGTTAACACCATGATCATATATCACTTGCAATGCTCCACTAGAATCAAGTATGGACACTTCCCTCTCATTCTGTTTTCTGTCATCTCACAGGTGACATAGGAGGCTCTGGCTTTGGCATTGGATGTGACACCCATGCTAGACTGGGCAAGGTGAAGAGGGTAGGATTAGGCAGACTCACCAGGGTAGACCTTGGAGAAGAAAGTACAGGATCTAGATGCAGGTTCACTTGTTTGATACATATATGGCAATAATAATTTGTATACTTTTTCTAAAGAGTGATGAAGTAATAAATCTACACCAGATAATGTGTGGGAAAAGGCATTTGTCAGATGGCATAATCTGAAGTAGGCTTTGGTATATATACACATGCTTATATTTGTATATTCACCAACAGTGCTAAGCATTAAGCATCAGGTTTTACTACATACTATGTGTCACACTTTATTATAATTCTTCTTATAGTGTTAAAACCTCAAAGTCCACTCCCAGTGACAAATTTTCTTTAGCAGTGCCACACTTCCCACACCTACTCAAAGAGTACCATAAAATGAGGACCATTCAAACATCTCGGCCTATGGGTACATGCTCTTTCAAATTACCATAGTCATGCATTTTGATCAATTGGGTTCTTTATTGAGCTCACCTGCTCACCCTTCAGAAACTTAGCACAGATACTCTTCACCTCTATTCTCATTTTTAGAATTTCAAGACCAGCTCTTTTCCCAGAAACACCTCTTAGAGTGGAGAATTTTATTCTGTGTCATCAGTTTATTAGAGTTTGTGGAGCTTTAAAACATTAGGGAGAAATGTATAGTATGATAATATCAAATTTACTGTCTTGTCTAATTAGAGACTAAACAGAAGTATCATGCTATATTTCAGTCTACAACAAAACATAGTGCTACTGTAGGTAGGATTTAGTGAAAATAAATTTATGATGGGGTTGATATTTTTGACAACTTTACACAAACTAGAGTTATTTTAGGAGAGGTAGTAAAAATTGTGAAAATGTCTCCATAAGATTAGCTTGTGGACAAATCAGTGGAGGCATTTTCAGAATTAATATTTTAGGAGGGCACAGATTATTGTGGGTGGTGCCACCATTGAGCATGTAGTCCCTCAGATATATGAGAAAATAGGCTGTGAGAGCTATGCTGAGCAAGCAAATAAGCAGCACTCATCTATGGCTTCTGCTTTAGTTCTTACCTCCAGGTTTCTGTCCTGATTTATTTCCTGACATGACTTCCATCTCTGATGTGCTGCTACTGCCTGGAGTTACAAGCTGAAATAAACTCTATCCTCCCCACAATGCTTTTGCTAGTGCTCTTTCATCATAACAATATAACCTTAATTTAAAAAAAATTAAATGATTACTGCTCTGATCAGTGTTAAATGTTAAATATGTATAATAAATATATAAATAATTTAAATAGATAAATTTTATATAGGGAGTAAAATTAATGAGAACTGGAAGAAAAATGTAGTAGTATGGACCAGTCTTTAGGGAAGAACATGCCCGTAGCCACTAGTAACAGTTAGCAGTTGGTAGTCAACTTGGCAATGTTGTCCACATTACTACGGCTTTAGAGTAATGAAAAATATAGGAATAAAGGCATTATGGAATCGTCTTTGTTGGTAAGAAAGTCACTACAGTGAAGCCTATGACAGGAGAGTCCTAGCATGTTGCTTTCTGCAACAATAAGTGAATAGAAAGGTGGCTTCCAATTAAAATGTTTTCCCTGCATCCCTGTCTTTGGGACTTGGCACCTTGTCACAATTGGGACTAGTCATATTTCACTGATATCTAGTAGACAGAGCTCAGGGATGCTGCTAAGTCTTTTGTAATTCAGACAAGAGCACCCACAAAAACTTTCCCACTCCATTCTGGCCATAGTTGTAGCTTCAGAATTGCTGCATTAAAATAAGGTGCACATAAATGCGCTTTTCACAAGAAATAAATAGGAATGAACAGCAGTATGTGACCAGGTATAGCAGAGCAATAATCATTTAAGTTTTTAAAATTAAGGTTATATTGCTATGAGCAAAATAAACATGGGGAGGATACAGTTTATTTCAGCTTACAACTCCAGGTCATAGTACATCACATACGGAAATCATAAGTCTCTCTTCCCTGGAAGACCATTGTGTGAAACTGTGAAAGTGAAACCATGAGTACATTGGAGACCCCAGGATGTTGGAGATACTAGAGCCTAGGGATGCCTTCTAGGAAGAGCAGCATACAGAAAGTGGAACCAGACAAAGAGAAATGTGTGTATTACAGGGAGCAAAGCTGGGAAGGAAGAGCCATCTAAGGCCTTTGAAATTGGAAATCAAGCTACAGGATTTGGAATTTGCCATGATATATATATTTAAATTTTGCTTTGGTCCAGCATTTTATCAATGTGCTCTCTGCTCATTTTTGGAATGATAATGTACATTCTGTGCCATTGCATGTTGTAAGTGTGTAATTTGCTTTGAATTTACAGGGAGTTACAATTAAGAGATTTTCTTTTGTCAGGGTAACTTTAGACTGTTAAACTGTGTTGAGACTGAAAAACCTTGGGGACTTTTGAAGTTGGACTAAGTACATTTTGCATTATGATATGGTCAGGAAACTGGAGGTCAGGAGTTGAATGTGGTGGCTTGAATGAGAGTGACTCACATAGCCTTATGTATTGGAATATTTGATCCCAAGTTGGTTGGTGTAACTTTTTTGGAAGGAGTTAAGTATTTAGCCTTGTTGAAGGAGGCTTGACACTGGGGATGGACTTTGAGGTTTCAAACTATTTAACCCATTCCCAGTCCCCTGCTCCCTCTCTCTGCCTCCAACTTGTAGATCATGATGTAAGATCACAGCTGGTCTTTCTGTCATAGTTTTGAACTGCCGTATTAGACATTAATCCTTTCAAACTATAAGTTCCAAATTAAATGCTTTATTTTAAGTTGTATTGGTCATGATATTTTATCACAGCAATAGAAAAGTAATTAAGGCAAGTATGCTTGCTCCCAAAAGTAATTCCAGCTACTTGGGAAGCTAAGGCAGGGAATTTATTGATATGAAAATTGAAGGCCTAGATGAACAGCAGAATATCACAATAAACAAGATAAAACAGATATTGCATATAGTAGATAGCCTTCTAGGTTATTTCTGTAACCTGTCACATAGGTAAATCAATAGTTAAATCTTTAATTTTTTGAGATAATAGTTATTTCACAATTTACTCTTCACCTTCTTTTCATACCTTCCCATGTAAACTGCCTTTTATTCAAGTGTGTGGCTTTTTCTTTAATTTAATTTTTATTTAAATTATTTAATTTAAATTATTTTATTTAAATTAAATATTTTAATTTAATTTAATTTTTCTTTAATTATTGTCATATATGCACATACATATATATGTATATATATGTGTGTCTGTGTATACATATCATATAAATACAACTTGCTCAGTCTATATAGTGTTACTTGAATATACATATGCTTAGGGATGACCATTTAGTATTGGATAAACAATTGGTGTGCTCTTCTCTGGAAAAGGCTATTTCTCCATCTCTCTGCTTTCTTTAATTTTCTGGTAGTGCTTTATCTAGGGCAAAGATCTCAAGAGCTCTGCCCCTTCCACATTAGCATGAATATTCTTGCCATTCTTATTTGGATCATATTTAAGTAACCATGTTAGTGGAAATTTATGGGTATAGCTTCTGATATTTCTAGGAGACATGATCTTACATTGCTGTTTCTGTAAGTCTTATAATTATTCTACTTCTACAATGATCCATGACTCTTAGATACCAGAAATTGTGTTGTGTATGCATCAGTTGGGACTCAGCTCCAGAACTTTGCATTTTGATAAGATATTGTTTTCTGCAATAGCTTTCATCTGATGCAAATATAAGTTTCTTTGATGTAGGACCTCTGACATTCACATACTAACAAACATATCTACACATACATACACACATAAACGTACACATTAAAACACACACACACACACACACACACACACAAAGAATCAACATGAGTTCTAAACTTACTTGGGAGGAACTCAAATACTCTGTCTGTCCCAAAAATTAAATAAAATCATGAAACACTAGGGAAGCAGCCAGAAAGGTGAGGGGGATGCAGAGATAAGAGCAAAGGCCTAAGTCTGGGTAGAAGAGTACAGGGGCAGAGTCAGAGTCAGGGGCAGGGGCAGGGGCAGGGGCCAGGGTAGAAGCAGAGGGACAAAGGTACAGAGAGTCATAGGGGAAGAACAGCAGAAAGACCGAGAAAGACAAGGCCAAGAGAGACAAAAAGAGATGAGGATGGTGGGGGGAGGAGGCTGAGAGGCAAACAGAGGTGAGGATTGTCTTGCACTTCCCCAACTGGAGTGGGTTGACATGAGACAGAGAGTAGGACTCTGGTGTGGCTTTAAAGACTGATGGTCTTTGGATGTTCTAGCTCTCTAACTATACTAAAATGCTGGTGATAACTTTTTTTAAATTTATCTTTTATTGGATATTTTATTTTTTTATATTTCAGATGTCTTCCGGTTTCCCCATTTCCCCTCCCTAGAAACCCCCATCCCATCCCCCTTTCCTTTTTGCTTTTATACCATTTTAATTACATACAAGTATTAAGGTCAGTTCTAGGTTGAAGAACTACCAATATAATAGATACAAATAGTCCAGGAACAAGCAAGACAATAAACACAAATAGAGAACAAGCAAAGCAAAAAACAAAGTTCTGTTGAACACTCCCGTGATCACTGTTTCTAAGGGCTTATAAGGATGACCAAAATATCTGAGCCCACTCCTCTGTCCTAGCCTAAAGTCATTTTCATGTCTGAAATTACTTTATTGTTCTAGCCTAAGATTTAGATTCCTGTCAGGTGGTAGTGTGTGAGAATTACTCCTTTGTCTGAGAGTTTCTGTCATAAGAGCTGTAACACTATTACTTAGTACAAGGGGATAAGAATGGATCAATTTTCATTCTTCTACATGTTGTCCTCCAGTTGAACCAGCACCATTTGTTAAAAATGCAGTCCTTTTTCCACTGGACAGTTTTAGCTCCTTTGTCAAAGATCAAGTGACCATAGGAGTGTGGGTTCATTTCTGGGTCTTCAATTCTATTCCATTGATCTTCCTGCCTGTCTCTGTACCAATACCAGGTAGTTTTTATCACTATTGCTCTGTAGTACAGCTTGAGGTCAGGGATGGTGATTCCTCCAGAAGTTCTTTTATTGTTGAGAATAGTTTTCGCTATCCTGGGTTTTTTGTTATTCCATATGAATTTGAGAATTTCCTTTTCTAACTCTGTGAAGAATTGAGTTGGGATTTTAATGGGGATTGCATTGAATCTGTAGAT
>NW_021604706.1:3150774-3151505 GCF_004785775.1 Grammomys surdaster
ATGGAACTAGAAATTATCATCCTGAGTGAGGTAAGCCAATCACAAAAAAACACACATGGTATTCACTCACTGATTATTGGATATTAGCCCAGAATCTTGAAATGCCCAAGATGCAACTCACAGGCCACATGAAGCTCATAAAGGAGGAAGACCAAGTGGGGGAGATTCAGTCCTTCTTAGAAGAAGCAACAAAATACTCAAGGGAGCAAATATGGTAACAAAGTGAGGGACAGAAACTGAAGGAGGGGCTGTCTGAAGACCACTCCACCTGAGTATCTAGCCCATGTGCAGCTTCCCAAACGTAGATGCTGATGTGGAAGTCAGGAAGTGCATGCTGATAAGAGCCTGATATGGATGTCTCCTCAGAGATCTTCAAGAGTCTGACATATTCAGAGGCAGATGCTCACAACTAGCCATTGAATTGATCATGGTGTTCTCAATGGAGGATTTAGAGTGAAGACTGAAGGAGCTGAAAGGATTTGTGGCACCATGAGGAGAGCAACAATACCAACCTACCACAGCTCCCAGGGTCTAAACCACCAGCCTGGGAGCACTTAGTGAGGGATCCAGGGCTTTAGCTGAATATGTAAGAATGGAGGGCCCTGCTGGCCATAGATGTAAGAAGAGAACCTGATGAAGGCTGGACGCCCCAGGGGGTAGGAATTCTGAGGGTGGGGAGGTGGGAGTGTGGGGGGGGGTAGATAGAAGTTACATCCACAGAGAAGAAGGAG
>NW_021604706.1:3151605-3170936 GCF_004785775.1 Grammomys surdaster
TAGATAGAAGTTACATCCACAGAGAAGAAGGAGGAGGGGTGAGGGGATAGGGGGTTCCTGGGTGGGTGGGGGATGGGGTAAGGGAACAACATATGAAATGTAAATAAAACATCCAATAAAATAAATAAAAAATATATATATTTAAATAAAAAACAAACAAACAAAAAAACACTATTACTTAGGAAGAGATCTGCTCTCCCCATATTCCTTCAGGATCTTCCCTGCACTCCTTGCTGGCTAGTTGGTGTCTTGCTGGCTCAGCCTGGCCTGACTCATTGCAGAGTGACAACTCATTGCAGAGTGACAGGTGCAGCACTTTGGAGCAACTGGGGTGGTTACAGCAGAGACAGGATAGAGGCAGCAGTGGAGGCAGTGGCAATGGAGGCGATTCCCCCTCCTTGTTAGCACTCTCTCCCCCTTTGTCTTAACCCTTGAACCTGGCCAGGCATGAGATTTTTTTGGAAAGCCTCCGGTACACAGGCTCACAGCTGGTGACCATGTGGGGTCTGAACAGTGACATAGCTGTAGGAACTGATACCACGGGAAGGTGAGCCCCCAACTCTGGAGACAAGCAACCTGCCCTTCCTAGCAAGAAAGCACAGCAGTGCTGTCGGTCAGTGCCATCACATGGATTTGGATAAGCCAAAGGGGCAACTGATACCTCCTGGCCAGAGCTACTCTCTGGTGATGGCTGAAGGTCCCTCTGGCCTCTGTCTAAATCCTGCCTACCCACAATGGGCATTGGCAAAGACTGTCTATCTAGACTCTCTTTAAAACAAAAAGAAAACCTGGTAATGCAGCAGCCACTTAAAAGTCACAGGGCAGATGCCAGTTCTTAAATCTGTGGGAAGGCTTAGTGTTTTGGACCTCTGTGGAATCCCCCAAAGCCAAGGTCAAGGTCAAGGGAATGTTCTCATTGAACAAAGTGTTTCTCCTGTTTTCTGTCATAGGCAACTCAACATCACATAAGAAATCCCCCCAGGCCAGGGAAATATGTACTCTACTAAAATCCCATAGAATAAAAATAGCCAAAAAACAAGCTTCCTTGTTTTGGGAGGAAGTCTTTCAGATAGTGCCATGCATGGCCAATGACAATATTTATAGCCCAGACTCATGAAGTAGAGTAGCTTCTCTCATCAAAAACAGAGATACCTAAGAAGGAAAAACACCCCTCTCGTGATTTTTTGCTGATCTTAGCTGTAATTCAGCAATGCATATGGGCATCTAAAATAGGACAGGCTGATAGCAACATAGCTCCTGATCCTCTTCAGTCAAATGAACCCCAAAGATCAAGGTCCTAAAATCCACCCTGTTTCAGATCTCAAAGCCCTTATCCAACTAATAAGGGAAATAAAATCCATCTACCTACCCCTCCCTACTCTTAGATAAATCCCAGCCAAATCCCATAGTCTCTTACCCCCAACTATCGACCACTCAACAGCTCTGCAATTTTCAGCACTCTCTTGCAAAAACTAACCCCGCCTCCCATGCTACTCAGGAGTCTGATACAGAACTAGAAACCCAAAATGCTCGAGCTTTCCTGGTCAATATCAAACCCAGTTGAACTAAACCACTCAACTGGTACCCACTCCAAGCTTCAGACTTAAAAGAACTCAGGCAGGCAGTGAAGAAAGATGGCATTCATGCACTGCAGACAAAAATCTTTCCTATAGAACCATGTTGCCAACTTAAACACTGCCCTCCCCCCAAGACTGGAGAGATATTTGCTGTTCTGCCCTTCCTGGCCCAATGTTTCTAGAGTGGGAAGCCTTATTTCGTGATGAATGTCATCAACAAGTCAGGCAAAACTGGGACAGAAGTGACACCCCTTGGGGTTTTAATGAACTCTTTGTCCAGGAAGACTTTACTACTGGAACATAGCAGGCAACTCAGCCAGCAGGGTACTATGAGCATGTCCACTGTGGAGCGCTGCTGCCGCGCCTTAAAGATGGTGCTGGCTAGCCCTTGCTGACTTGGAGTAAACAAGCCTTGCTTGGTCCTGGGGCGGTACTTCCTGGTGGCCTGATCTTGTGTCATGGGTCCTTGACCAATCACAGTGCGAGACGTGGTATGGGCTCATGGGCAGTCCTACACAGGGTATAAAGCTTCGCTCCTGGGCTGGCTTGGGGGCACACCTTCAAGCTTCATGTAACTAGCAATTCCTGAGTAAACTGCTGCTGGAAGGAACTGGTGTGCGAATCTTTCTTTCCTGCTGGTCGGGGTGGTAGGCGCCGCACATTTGGTGGCCTGTACGGGGATTTCTTAAAATTCCTGAATTCCCGGAGTTCCAGAACCAGTAGCAGTCAGGGCGATTGATCGGTAAGTGGCCGGTAAGTGGGGCCCTTCAATCTTTAAAGTCCTCGGAAGGAGGCTTCAATCTTTAAAGACCTCGGAAGGAGGCTTCAATCTTTAAAGACCTCAGAAGGAAGCTTCAATCTTTAAGGTCCTCGGACGGAGGCAAGCAAAAGTGAAAGTAAAATGGCCCACAGTATATGTTCGTGCCGGGAGGAGTGGATCCGTGGATAGTTATTCTAGTAGTGGTGATCGCGATTGCAGTATCCCTGGTGCTGTGTTTTTGCCTTAACTGTCACCAGCCAGGGCGTGAGTGCCGCTGTTAACTACCTTAAACAGAAGGCTCTACAGCAGTTTGTCCAGGAAGTGGACCGCATCGCCCCTTGGTTCGTGGTATCGGGACAGCTTACCTTGGCCTCCTGGGATAAACTGGGGAAGGACATAGAAAGGGAAGAGAGGGAGTGAATGTGAAGAATTGGAAACATTTCCTGCCAAGTACAAAGGTGTGGAAGAGAAAACACGGCATAAGTATACAAAGATCAAAGAGGCCAAGGGTAGTGAGGCTAAAATAATACAGACTTCAAAGAGAGGGACGAATCTAAGGACTGTGGTAAAGCGGCGGAAAGGTTAGAAAGTGAAGCCATGGGTAGCTGTTGTAGCTGTCCAGATAAAGACACTGTCCTAGATAACCATAGGAACAAGTTTAAGGTCGTTAACATGGATGATGATGGCAATGATCTAGACTCTGGTTTCATGGAGCTCACAGACACAGAACTGATTCTGTACACCCGGAAGCAGGACTCGGTGAAATGGCACTACCTCTGCCTGCGACGGTATGGCTACGACTCAAATCTGTTTTCTTTTGAAAGTGGTCGATTGTGTCAAACTGGACAAGGAATTTTTGTTTTTAAGTGTGCCCGTGCAGAAGAATTATTTAACATGTTGCAAGAGATTATGCAAAATAATAGTATAAATGTGGTGGAAGAGCCAGTTGTAGAAAGGAATAGTCATCAGACAGAATTGGAAGTCCCTAGAACACCTCGAACACCTACGACTCCAGGGCTTGGTGCTCAGAACTTACCCAACGGGCATCCCTGCTACCCCTCGTTTGGAGATACTTCATCTCACCCCTCAAGCCAACACTCTCTTGTGGGAAGTGCTCACAAAATAGACCATTCAAGGCGTAGGGATTGTACACCGACAGTCTTTAACCTTGATATCAGGCGCCCCAGTTTAGAACATAGGCAACTCAATTATATACAGGTGGATTTGGAAAGGGGCAGTGACTCTGACAACCATCATACTCCAGAAACGACAACCACTCCCCTCCTACAAACCCCCACCTGTCGCACAGAGCTGTACGCTGTCATAGACATTGAGAGAACTGTTGCTGTGTCCAACTTGCAGAAAGCACTGCCGAGAGACGACGGTACCTCTAGGAAGACCAGACACAATAGTACTGACCTGCCCATGTGAGCCCGGAAGCATTGCGTCGTGAAGATTTTCAGGGTATAGGAGCGCTAGCTGTTGCCCTAGTGGGCGTCTGTGTTCTCTGCCTGTCTTGTATTTGTCGTATGGTCAGGGCCCAGAGACGTGAGAGGTAGTGCGTGCCTTTCAGGCCATTGAGGGGGGGGTGTACCTCCACAAGCATGGCTGGTAGCTTTGAAGCATTAGTTGCTCTCATTACCCCAAATTTTAGGTCTGGACAGCCCTTGCACCCCTGGAAGCCTATAGGTTTCATTGCACACGGGATGGTGTCTATTCCATTTTCCTTGGGCCCAGCTCTTGCACCTGGTGGGCTTTGCCCATTGCACCCAGTAGAGTGAGTCCCATGGCTTGAGCCTGTCTGCCCTTGATCGTGGGATCCTACATGATGGAGCTTGCTTGATCGGGCAGTCACAGCTTGAAACTGCTTAAAAACAAAAAAGGGGGAACTGTGGAGTGCTGCTGCTGCGCCTTAAAGATGGTGCCGGCTAGCCCTTGCTGACTTGGAGTAAACAAGCCTTGTTTGGTCCTGGGGCAGTACTTCCTGGTGGCCTGATCTTGTGTCATGGGTCCTTGACCAATCACAGTGCAAGACGTGGTATGGGCTCATGGGCAGTCCTACACAGGGTATAAAGCTTCGCTCCTGGGCTGGCTTGGGGGCACACTTTCAAGCTTCATGCAACTAGCAATTCCTGAGTAAACTGCTGCTGGAAGGAACTGGTGTGCAAGTCTTTCTTTCCTGCTGGTTGGGGTGGTAGGTGCCGCACAGTCCACCTCTGTGCAACCCAAGCTTGGGATAGGCTCACTCCACCCTCAGAGTCACAAGACCATTCTCTCTTCATCAGAAGCCTGGAGAACCCCTATCTGATTTTATTCTCAGAACTAGAATGAGCTTAGAAAGAAAAATTCCCAAACCCGCAGCCAGAGACCTCCTTCTTAAAACCATTGTATGGGAAAGCATGACTTCTGAATACAGACTAGCTTGCCAGGGTCTCTGGAAAGAGCATCATGATAGGTGGACTGTGGCAGCCAAAGATATAGGAACTCTGTCACACCAGATTACATCTGTGGCTCAGGCATTTGTAACAGCAGTAAAAGCAGAAGGAATCTGCTTCAAATATGGAGAGGCAGGACATTGGAAGAATGAATGCCCATATCCTTCACCAGTTGTCAGGTTGTAGTGTGCACATGGGTCCTCTTGTGTTGATGCATGGGTCCTGTGTCTGCCCCCCTCCAAAGGGATAGGTCCACTGCTCAGAGGGATAGAGGCATGGGAACTTAACTGTGTTCACTCCATGCTGGCACTGGGCAGATGTCAGGCTATGAGAAGCTGCAGGACTCCACTCAGGGTGGAATAACAGTCTGAGATCCCATAGGGAAGTGGAAAAGCTCGGCTGCATCCTGCAGGGATGAAAGTCTTGGTCACAGCGACTCGCTTGGCTGGGTCACAACTGGCTCAGGCTTGCTTGCTTGGGTTGCTGGGCCTCCATGGCTAAGAACATAGAGAAGTTGTCAGTGGAAGATTAGACTGTGTGTCAGTAGTTGAAAACCTCCACTGTTTCCCACAATGGGTCCCAAAGAAGAGAGATATAGTCCATGGTCTTAAAATGTTTATTGTCATGACAGAAAATGGATGAAACCATATCCCAGTATTTTCAGGGCTGGCCTGAGGTTAAATACCTTTTGCAAGGAGGAGAGTCTAGGAAGGAATGTTTAATTGGCTATTCTCTCTGGCCTTTAGGTGTCTCATTAATATGGAGATCTGTCCTGAGGCTCCAAGACCTGTAGTCATGTCCTCTACCTTTGGAGGGGATAGTAGCATTGTCCTACATGCATGAAAGGCATGGATCGATGGAGGTCTTTGGCCTTGTATCAGGAGCCTGGAGAATGGGAGTGTGGCAAAATGCATGCCATCCCTTTCAGGGAAACCTGTGGGGTTTCCAACCTGTGGGGTCTCTGGCCATTTCCAGCCTGTGCTCAACCAGAAACCATGCTGTCCATCAACAGTCCTACAGATTCCTGCCTGAAATTACTTCTTTGTTCTAGCCTAATGTTAGATTCCTGCCTGAAGCCCACTTCTTTTTCCTTGGCCAATGTCATATTCCTGCCAAGGAGCCCATTTCCTTATTCTTGGCCCATGTCAGAGTCTTACCAAGCAGCCCCAGAAACTCTCTGCCTCTCCCCTTTTTTATTTCATAAACAAGACTGAGGCTGTCTTAGGTAGTTCTGAAAATAATGCCTTCCTTACCCACTATGAAATATGCATTTTCAAAAGCAATGCACTCTTCTGTTTTAGGTTCTTAAGGCTCTGTACAGAATCTTGCCCATTCTTGGCTTGCCAGCCTGTTAATTTAATAACCCTGTCTGGGGTCTGGGTGTCCATTTTCAGTTTCAAGCCATGTAGTTTAGCTGCCAACATATTTATGTTGTTAAAGACAAGCTTTAGGATGATGGACTGGAATAAAAATTCCCAGGACAAAAATGATAAAGCTATACATACCATTCTTAAAGCTTGACCAAAATAGAAATACTGATCACAGGACATGGGTAATTTTATCAGGAGTATCAGCAGCATCAATGCTCAGCAGAACAGCATTCTTTAAATTCATAAGGTCACTTTGCAAATTTAAACCACCCAGAGAGGTGTTAGAATTATGCCAAATATACTGCAAGTATCTTTAAACTTTTTTCTTATTATAATGACAATCATTGTAAATTTTAGAAGTAACACTACTCCAATAATATTTGTCATGACACTTGGGATGGTTCCTTACTCTTAATCTCTGAACCTCCTTCCAATAATTTGAATAGGATAAAGAGCACTAATCCATTGTTTCAAATGCCTATCTAAATCCTCTTGTATACTCAACACATTAGTAACATTTTTTGGTAAATGATCAACAAAAGTCTTAACTTCTTGTGTCAAAGCAATTGCAGAAGCAGTAGTGCTAGCAATTAATGTAATCAAAGCTGTTATATCAGCAGTAATCAAGCCCACTACCTTCTTGTTTATGCTTAAAGCCTGACTCACTTCTTTCAGTACTTGCAAGCTTTGTTTCAGAATATCAAGGTTCTGTGATACTCAGGGCAATAAAACAAAAGCTGGCTGATAGACCTCTGTAACAGACATGCCAGGCTTCAACACTCTAACAGAATTAGAAAGTGTACAATCAATGCAACTTACAATAAATACTGTAGAAGAAACAAAAGTCATTTTAACTTGACAATTAAAAGAGACTTAATACATGTACTAACACTTGTTTGAAATCCAGATCCTGTCCCAACTTTATCTCTTGCTAACATAACATCATAGAGGACTGCAGCTAACTTCCAAATATGTCTCTGAAAATGTCCAGAACCAGACTTCCAAATGAAGGCTGTTATTTCCAATATTGGATTGATTTCTAGACCAGTACATGATTGAGTCCGAATAACTGGTCACATTTAAGAGAAATGCAAGTGTCATTATAGCTTCTCTTTTTGATTCTCTGTCCCACAATATCTAAAACCTTGATGCAAGGCAGCTTGTTCCATCTGGGATATAGGTAAGCAAAGGTGGGTCAGGAACATATGTCCAATACAGCTTCCCAGTCACCATTGTCTGGTACTCAGCAAGCTCACAGGTCAGCATCATTCTTTGTCCCAGCATCAGCATGTCTCACCCATCACTCTGGCAGCCACCATGCTCCTTCAGCATCCTGCAGAAAAACCACAAACATGCCCTCTTCCCCATATTAAATACCTGATTGGAATCATGCCATTTGCCAGTAAGTGGATCCTTCCCTTTCACCTATGCCTAGTTGTAGAGTGCCATAGACATTCAGCAGAAAGTTCCTTGGCACCCAAAATTTTCTTGCTCTTTCTGATGGCAAAAAGCAGCTGGCTTAGGTGATTGATACCTATAGCCTAACAGTGGGAGATTAAATAATGTGGCCTTTGATACCTATAGCCTAACAGTGGGAGATTAAATAATGTGGCCTTTGTTCTGTCTCAGCAGAACTGCTAAGCTCTAACTTTCAGCCTGTTAGTGGAAGTTGCAAGAAGAAAAAGGGACACTTTGAAAAGTGATTATAGTATGTATTACTAAATTGTAAAACGTTTCCTATGAAAGCTCTCTAAGAGAAAGTGGGGAAATGGAATGAATGAAAAAGGAGGATAAGGGAAAATTCTTCTTTGCCTCTTTGTCTAAGAAGTGTTCTGTCCAAAAAAGTTCTCATCTCAGTTCTGACTCTTCTCTTTGTCCTCAGCACTTAAACATCTTTCAGAATACATGATCACATGTTACAAATTTCATCACAAATTCACACATAAAATTCAAATCAAAAATTGAAATAGAAGTTTACAACAGAATGTTTACATGCATATCCATTAGGAACAATTATCTGTCTAAACATTCATCACCCGTCACAGCTCTACAGGTTCACCAAGAGTTAAAAAACATAACTAAGTTATTAGTGAAGTTTTGTATAGATAAACCCAGTCAACATTTTATCTTCTGTCCTAGCACCTATAATAAATCATTGCTTCCCTTTTTATAACCTTTGGTTAATTGTTTTACAACCTTCTGGAATGTGCTCTGAGCAGTAGAAGGTCTAGTTACTATCTAGAAGCAATTAACTGATGACACATGGGAGACTGCCAGAGTTCTCATTGAAGTTTTGACTATCAGAAAAGGATCTAATAGCAGTCCCACTGTAAAAGAGATTAATAAATACTGATATAATTTTGGGAATTCTTATAGGATTATCTTTAAGAATTAAGAAGTCATCCATTGTCTATATAGTATCACTATAAGACAGTACATCTTCATAAGATTTGCAGAGATCTGCTCAAAAGGGCGGGCTAATACACAGTGATTGTTATATATGTTCAATAACAACAGGAATAACATATTAATAGCAGGAATCTTTCCTAAAGTAGTTTTCTCATGGGCCTTGCCTTTTGGAGAAACTCTGTTATGGATTATTATAATCTGAGGCAGACCATCTCAGGAAGAGCACCTGCTAGTTATTAGCCTGTCCTATGATGTCTCTTGATAGAGGATGAGAGATGGGTGGCTTAGAGAGAACAGGAGAGGCACAGAGGCTGAGGGGCAGGGGGCAGAGGGGGCAGAGAGACAGCAACAGGCAGAGATGTAGAGAGGCAGAGTGGCAGAGGGGCAGAGGGGCAGAGGGGCAGAGGGGCAGAGGGGCAGAGGGGCAGAGCAACAGAGAGACAGTGAGGCAGAGAGGAGAGGGGGCTGAATGGCAAAGAGGCAGAGAGACATAGAGTCCTAAAAAGCCAAGAGAGGCTGAAAGACATCAAGAATTGCAGATAGAGGTTCAAGAGTCAGAAAGTCAGTCACGGAGACAGGCAGAGACACTGAAGCATCAGCAGGGGCAGAGAGACCGAGGCAGAAGCAGGGACAGAGGGGCAGAGAATCTGAGATGTAGAGATCAAGAGAGAAGAGCTCAAGAGAGTTGAGGCAGAGAGAGGCCTAGAGAGGCTGAGGCCAAGAGACAGAGAGAGGCAGAGGCAGGGGCAGAGGCAGAGGCAGAAGCATTGTTAGAGGTGGAGAGGCACATTCATAGAGGCAGAAGCAGAGGCAGAGAAACATAGGCACTGCCAGGGTCAGAGAGGCAAAGGGGAAGTGCATAGAGGCCAAGAGAGGAAAGGCCAAGTGTGGCAAGTCTGGTAGAGGTCTGGAGAGGCTGAGAGAGGATGCCATGAGGAAGAGAGGCATAGAGGCAGAGGCAGGAAAACAGAGGCATATGCAAGGGCAGAGGGGCAGAGAGGAATAGAGGCTAAGGTTTAGTAGGTCAAGAGAGGAGAGGCCCATAGAGGCCTAGAGAGGCTGAGAGAGAATAAGAGGCCAAGAGTCAGAGAGGCAGAGGCAGGGAGGCAGAGGCAAGCAGAGGCAAGCAGGGGCAGAGGGAGACAGAGGGAGACAGAGGTAGAAGCAGAACAACAGAGGTAAGGTCAGAGGGGCAGAAGTGCAGAAGGGCAGAGGTGCCTAGAGACAGAGGAAGAGGCAGAGAAAGAGGCAGGGGCAAGGGCAGGGACAGATGCAGAGGGCTAGAGGGGTCAAGCGAAGCTGAGAGACATCAGGAGAGGCTGAGAGAATTCAAAAGGCAGAGAACCAGGCAGAGGCAGATAGAGGCAGAGAGGCAGGCAGAGGCGGGGGGAGGGGAGAGGGAGAGGGAGAGAGGGTCAAATGCAGAGAGGCAGAGGCAGACAGAAAATGAGCAGAGGTAGGTAGAGGATGAGGCAGAGACAGAGACTGGGGCAGGGGCAGGGAACAGAGTGGAAGAGACACTGAGTTGTAGTGTGGCTAAGAGAGGAGAGGTCAGAGGTAGAGAGATGGGCAGATGTAGAGGTAGAAGAAAAGGCAGAGCTGAAAAGGAAAAGAAGGGCAGAATAGCAGACAGGAAAAGGGGTTAAGGGGCAGAGAAGCTGATAGAGGCCTAGAGAGGCCAAGAGGCTAAAAGGCAATAACACAGAGATGCAGAGGCAGAGAGAGACTGTGGAAGAGTAGAGTGGCAGAGAGAATGAGGCAGAGTCAGATCAAAGACACAGAAACTGTGGAAGAGGCATAGGTCAGGCAGAAAGGGGCATGAGAAAGAGACAGATAAAGGAAGAGGCAGAGGGGCAGAGGACAGGGATCCAGACAGGGAGAGAGGCAGAGCCAGAGGAAAGCAGAGCCAGAGGAGGATACACACACACTCTCTCCTTCTCTTTCTGTCTCTCTCTGTCTCTTTCTCTTTATCTATCTATCTATCTATCTATCTATCTATCTATCTATCTATCTCCCAGAGAACAGAAGGAGAATTAGAGATAGAGGCAGAGTCAGAGGCAGAGGGGAAGAGAAGCTGAGGTGTAGAGAAGCAAAGAGAGGAAAGGCCGATAGAGGCCTAGAGAGGCTGACAGGTGGAGAGCCACAGAGATGAGGCAGAGAGGCAGAGGAGAGGCAGAGAGGCAGAGGAGAGGCAGAGAGGCAGAGAGGCAGAGAGGCAGAGAGAGAGGAAGAGAGGCAGAGAGGCAGAGCAGAGAGGCAGAGAGGCAGAGAAACCAAGAAAGGGATAAGAAGCTGAGAGGTCAGGAGAAGCAGAGAGGCTAAGGCAGAGACAGAGGCAGGGGAAGCGGAGCAGAAAGTCAGAGGGCCAGAGATGTGGAGAGACTGAGAGAGACCACGACAGGAAGGCTGAGAGAAGGGTTGCTAAGAGAGGCCAAGATGTCAAGATGAAGGAGGAAGAGAGAGAGGCAGAGACAAGGGGGGGACCAAGAGGCCAAAAGAGGCACAGAGAGGCTTAGAAGCTGAGGCATAAAGACATTGGCAGAGGCAGAGAGACATCATCAGCAAAGGCAGAGGCAGGACAGAGCAACAGAGGGGAAGAGAGGCAGAGTCAAGCCAAGAGACGCTGAGGGAAGCTGAGAGAAGCCTAGAGACAGAGTGGCAGAGAGGCAGATATAGGCTGAGGTAGAGGGAGACAGAGACAGAGAGACAGAGGCAGAAGAAGAGGCAGAGACAGAGGAAAGGACAGGGGCAGGGGCAGAGGGGCAGTGTGGCAAAGAGACAGATGGGGACCAGAGAGACTGAGGGAAACCAAAAGAGGAGAGGCTAAGAGAGGCAGAGACAGGGGAGAGGCACAGAACAAGAGAGAGGCAGATTACTGTGAATTTAAAGTCAACCTGCTCTACATATTGATTTCAAGGCCAGCAAGGCTGAATGGGAAAACTTGTTATCAAAAATTTCTTCTTACTTAAAAAATAAAGTAAAATAATAAAAAGAAAGAATATATAAAAGTTTCTGGTATGCTGGTACACAATCATAGTCCTAGCACTCAATAAGCAACATAGAAAGAACCACTGCAAGGTAGGGCCATCCCAACTTCACAGAGAGTTCAAATCCAGTTTAAGCTACATTAAAAAAACTTCTGTCAAAACAAACAAAAGAAAAAATAAAGGAAGGAAGAAAAAAGGTACAACCAATGTGTGAAATAAATTGGCAGTTTCTTTAAATATAACCATACACTTACTAGTTCTTCAATGTACTCCACCTCTAAATCATTTTTTCATGTGGTAGAAATATATGAACAACATCAACCTTGTATACCATATGCAGTGCAATCTTCTTCATAGTAACTGAAATCTGAAAGAAACTAAAAAGAGAATCATGAGATTTTAAGAGAGAGTAAGGAGGGCAATTGGATACATATAATAAGCAAACAGAAAGCCAGACTAACAAACGAGAAATTGAAAACTGAAGACTAAATAAAAGATGCAGTGTATCTTCTCCTCTAAATCATAATTTTTGGAGAAGGTAAGGTTAACACTTTTTGGTATACTTCACAGAAGTGACCTACACACCAACACACCCTGAATTTATTGCCAGCATTACAAGAAATAATGAAGATTTTTGAAAGCGTAAAACCAGCAGCTACAGAATACATGTTCAGTAGTAGTTTGCACCACATTTTTAGTTAAGATGAACATCATCTATCATTGTATTTTTGATGATCATGTGTCTAGTCATGTGCTCAGTTTCAGACATAGAAAGGCAAACACTAAGTATTTCCTTTCACAGTTAAACCTAAATTTATTCATTAGGCCATTATATATATGCACAAATGGATTCATGTGTGTATTTGTGTATGTGTATTGGTAAGCCATGAAACTAAAAAGGGAATCATATGATATTTTAAGACAGGTGCAGAGTAAGGAGGATAATTGAATACATATAATAGGCATAGAGAAAGGCAGAATAACGAGAGAAATTGAAATAAGATGGAGGATCAAAGGTAACATAAAGAGGGGTAGTAGTGGAAGAGAGTAAATGAGAAGAATTTGTAATGGACTTGAATTGGGTTTCTGATACCCATGTGGGACAGCTCACAGTAACCCAGAGCTTCTTATCCAGTTCTGTCTTCTGGACTTTTCAGGCACCTATACTCATATGTACAAATCTCCACACAAAGATAGCAACATATACATAATTTAAAACAAAATAAATATTTAAATAAATAATACTAAAAATAAAAGAGTAGAGATGCTTCAGGATAGCAAAAAACTATTCTCAACAATAAAAGAACTTCTGGAGGAATCACCATCCCTGACCTCAAGGTGTACTACAGAGCAATAGTGATAAAAACTGCATGGTATTGGTACAGAGACAGGCAGGAAGATCAATGGAATAGAATTGAAGACACAGAAATGAACCCACATACCCATGGTCACTTGATCTTTGACAAAGGAGCTAGAACTGTCCAGTGGAAAAAAGACAGCATTTTCAACAAATGGTGCTGGTTCAACTGGAGGACAACATGTAGAAGAATGCAAATCAATTCATTCTTATCTCTTTGTACAAAGCTCAAGTCCAAGTGGATAAAGGACCTCCACATAAAACCAGATACACTGAAACTAATAGAAGAGAAGGTGGTGAAGAACCTCTGATACCTGGGCACACGGGAAAAGTTCCTGAAGAGAACACTAAGGGCTTATGCTCTAAGATCAAGAATTGACAAATGGAACCTCATTAAATTGTAAAGTTTCTTTAAGGCAAAGGACACTGTCAATAGGACAAAACAGCAACCAACAGTTTGGGAAAAGATCTTTACCAATCCCATATCCAATATCCCATATCCCATATCCAATATCCCATATCCAATAGAGGGGCTAATATTCAAAGAATTCAAAGAATTCAAGAAATTAGACTCTAGACAACCAAATAGCCCTATTAAAAATGGGGTACAGAGCTAAACAAAGAATTCTCAACTGAGGAAACTCAAATGGCCAAGAAGCACCTAAACGAATGTTCAGCATCCTTAGTCATCAGGGAAATGCAAATCAAAACAACCCTAAGATTCCACCTCACACCAGTCAGAATCACTAAAAACAAAAACTCAGGTGATAGTAGATGCTGGTGAGGATGTGGAGAAAGAGAAACACTCCTCCACTGTTGGTGGGATTACAAGATGGTGCAACCACTTTGGAAATCAGTCTGGCAGTTCCTCATAAAATTGGGCATAGCATTGCCTGAGGACCCAGCTATACCACTCCTGGGCATATACCCAGAAGATGCTCTAACATATAACAAGGACACATGCTCAACTATGTTCATAGCAGCCTTATTTATAATAGCCAGAAGGTGGAAAGAACCCAGATGTCCTTCAACTGAGGAATGGATACAAAAATGTGGTACATTTACACAATGGAATATTATTCAGCTATTAAAAACAATGAATTCGAGAAATTCTTAGGTAAATGGATGGAACTAGAAAATAATCATCCTGAGTGAAGTAAGCCAATCACAAAAGAACACATATGGTATTCACTCACTGATTATTGGACATTAGCCCAGAAGCTTGAAATACCCAAGATTCAACTCACTGACCACATGAAGCTCATGAAGAAGGAAGACCAAGTGGGGGTGCTTCAGTCCTTCTTAGAAGGAGTAACAAAATACTCAAGGGAGCAAATATGGAGACAAAGTATGGGACAGAAGCTGAAGGAGGGGCTGTCTGGAGACTGTTTCACTCGGGTATCCATCCCATGTGCAGTCACTAAAGGAAGACACTGATGTGGATGTCAGGAAGTGAATGCTGACAGGATCTTGATATAGCTGTGTCCTTAGAGGTCTGTCAGAGCTTGACATATTCAGAGGCAGATGCTCACATTTAGCCATTGAACTGATCATGGGGTTCCCAATGGAGGAGTGTGAGTGAAGACTGAAGGAGCTGAAAGGGTTTTGTGGCCCCATGAGGAGAGAAACAATACCAATGAACCAGAGCTCCCAGGGTCTAGACCTGGGAGGACTTAGGGAGGGACCCATGGCTCCAGCTGTATATGTAAGGGAGGATGGCCCTGTCGGGCATAGGTGGGAGAAGAGATCCTTGGTCCCATGAAGGCTGGATGCCTCGTGTTGGGGAATTTGAGGATGGGGAGGTGGGAGTGGGGGGTAGGTGGGGCCATATCCTCATGGAGGCAGGAGGAGGGGGGATGGGATAGGGCGGGAGGAATCAGAATCGGTCATTTTATAACATCTGAAATGTAAATAAAATATCCAATAAAAAAAGAAAAAAGACAGAAAAATATCACACATAAAAGTGTGTTGTAAATTTATTAATTCCTTTATAAAGCATTTAAATATTGTGAGGTTATTGCAGAGAGATCACAGAAAAAAGACCATCTATGGAAGAAAGAGACTCAAAGGAATTTGAGATGGGAAATTTAGGCTCCCTTTCCAAAGTTCCTGCATTTGGTAATTATTTTCCTACTTTGTGCTGCCATGTTGCCAGGCACTGATATTGGATGCTGCTTCTTTTTTCTTTTCCTCCTCTTCTCCTTTTTAATGTTCTTCTTCCCCCTCTTCTTCCTCTTCTCCTTCTCCTTCCCCTGTTCCTCCTTCTTATCATCATCCTCTTCCTCCACCACCTCCTCCTTCTTCTTTGGGATATTATAGATAAAAGGGAGAGAGGAGAGCAAAGATGGAGGCGGGGATCACTAGCCTGAGCTGTGCTATGTGTGGAGAAGGATAGGGGAAGGGAAAAGAGAGAGAAGGAAGCAGATGTAGTAGCCAGGAGGCCCAAAAGTACAAAGAGGGTGGGTAATCAAAATTGTTAAATAATATAGGGAAGAGCAGCCCAGGTCCTTAGGATGGAGAGTTCTGGGTAGGTATGTATGCCAGCCATAACCTGCAGGCCCAGTAACAGGTAGGGACTAAGGGATTTTAGAGAGAGCTTAGCAGCCAGTGTCCATTTTGATATGTTACATAGCCACCTCAGCCTTTTATCCTCATTTGAAACCTTTTGTTGGTAATAAGCAAATGGGGTTATGTGTAATTTTCTCTATGACTACTTCTGCTGACCTTGAGGCACTGGTGTTGTTAGGGGCAAGGAAAGATGTAAGGGGGGGGGAAGATGGAATGTTTATCTAGGAAGAGCAGGCTCTTTTATTCAGTGTCCAAGCTCTACAGAAACACTGGGGCTAGGAAAGTGCAGGCAGAGTTTTAGAGGAGTCATTGAGCTACCTGAAGTTAGCCACTTCGAAGTTGTTTAGGATGCATATTCTAAGGGAAGACCTGGAGCTTGCAGTTTACCATTGATCTGAAATCTGCTGGGACAGATAGTCTAGGGAGAGAAGGTAAAGTTAAGGAGTTTAGGGAAAAAATTTATCCAGAGTGTACATTTGAAACTTCTAGGTCCTTAATGCTGGGAGAGGGGAATCCCAAGACCAGGGAAAAGGGATGAAATACCACCCTCAGGAATAGGCAACAGGCAGGAAATGTTAGGTTGCTACTTGACAGGAGTTCTTATCTGGGGTCCATTTGACCTGTGACATGTGGATCCAAGTGGATTCCCTGTAGCTTACAAGATTAAAAAAAAAGTTTACAAAAAGACACAAAGATTTTGGATATGTTGGCATTACCACTGTAATCTGTACCAAAATCTACATCATAGAATAGGTAGTAGACTCATGCCCTTCAATTCATGGTAAAAGCTTGAGATCCTAAAATGATTTGGGGGTTAAAAGCATTAACACATTTTCCAGAAGACTGGATATGTCCAATATGGATTGGACAGAGATGCTTTTAGCATGAGAAGCATTTTTTTAAGTCTATACTTAAAAGGCAACCAAAGAAAATTTAAAATTTTGAGCTTTGGACTCTGAAACATTAGCAGTGCTTTACCAGAGCTAGATTAGTAGCTTATCTGAACTCCAGTATAACAATAGCATGTCAAGGGAAAAAATCTAAATCATATTTTATAGACCTTAAATCACTTTCTTATACTTTTATAAATTGCATTTATATAACTTAAAATGTAAAAATGTAGAAAAAGTCACTTCAAAATCTGTTTTGTGACTTTATCTCTTTGAGTCTTATAGTAAGAAAAACTGTCTTTCTTAGCTAGAGGTCTAGAACTTAGCACTTACTTAGAAGGTAAGTGAGGCTTAAGGCCTGATATTTTACAAATGAAGAGAGTTGAGGAGGCAGCTGAATCCTTGGGGAAGAAGCTGATATGGCTTCTGTTGTTAAAGCTATGATCAGTCAATATACTCAGAGATCTGGAGATAGTTTATAGCTAAAAGTACAAACCAAATGGTCTTTGTATCAATTAAATTGACAGAGACAGTCTCATTACCTAAGACAGATTGCCCCAGGGTGCTGTAGTCTCAAGAGTTTTATTGGAGACTGGTCAATCTTAGGCTGTCAGACAGAGCAGCATTTAATCTTAAGTTGTTATACAAAGCAGCATGGCCCATGGCTGTCCAGACCCAGGTGTTATAAAATATGATGCAGCGAGGTATGGGACCTTTTGTAGGCCCATGTCAAGGTGTACTCCTGAGAAAGTATTCCATGTAACAGATCTGGCATAAAAGGGGTTTATTGGAGAAGGGGAGAGGAGTGAGGACCTGGGCAAGGGATACATGCAAACAAATGGATATGTAGATAGGCAGACATACAAGGGGCAGAGCAATGGGGGAGAAAGGGAATGCCAAGAACAGAAAGAGAGAATGGGAAGCCAGTGGGTCCTTTTGTCCTCTGCACATATCTCTGCACGTGGAGGCCATCATGTAAACAAGTCATCATGTAAGCAGATGCTAGGTTCCTGAGAGAAGGCCAGTGGAATTTCTTGCACATGAACACGAGGTCTCAAGACACTTTTCCTGTAGAGGATCTGGAGAAAACTGATCTTACTTAAACTAGGCAAAGTAGGACAATCAACTTAAAAAAAAATGTTCACAGTTTGAGCAGAGCCCTAGCAACAGGTGAGGCATGGGAAGTGACTCATAGTAATTAGCATTACCACAATCTAGGTGGAGTCTGCCCCATCTGTCTTCTCTGGAGACCTTAAGGGTTCCCACTCAAAAGGGGTGTTTCTACTATGGGAAGCTTAAATCTATTAAATGGCATATTCAGCATATCTCTGAAGAGTTTAAGGGGCCGTCTATCTTTTAAGCATGCCTGGTTTAGTTCTTTGCTTTGCGCCTAACCTTAAAAACAGACAGAGAGCTAGAGGAGCCACTGCACTCAGAGCAGACGGTAAGAACTCCATCTCACTCCCTAAGCCCCAGAGATACATCTGGGAGCCAGGGCCATTCAGGGCACAGCAGCTACCCAAACCCCGCCCCTCCGGAATTCCACTTCCCTTCCTCCTGTGCCTGGTCCTGTGGGCTGGGGCAGACACAGAGTTGGTCTGCTCCTGTCCTGTGGAGAAACTGAATCCTGAGTCATCCTAGAGGAGCCACTGCACTCAGAGCAGCCGAGGAGCCACTGCACTCAGAGCAGCCGAGGAGCCACTGCACTCAGAGCAGCTGAGGAGCCACTGTACTCAGAGGAGCTGACACTGAGTTGATCTACTCCTGTCCTGTGGAGATACTGACTCCTGAGTCATCCTAGAGGAGCCACTGCACTCAGAGCAGCAGAGGAGCCACTGCAATCAGAGCAGCAGACACCAAGATTAGAATCATAAGACTACAGAGATATGTGGACTCTCAGGAGCTCTGCAACAAGCAGGATAACTGGAAATACAGACTCCAGTCTTACACAGTGAGGGCAGGCAACACTAGAGTTAACCAGATGGCGAAGGGCAAGCGCAAGAACATAAGCAACAGAAACCAAAGTTTCTTGGCATCATCAGTTCCCAGTTCTCCAAATATAGCAAGCCCTGAACACCCCATCACACCTGAAAAGCAGGATTCAGAATTAAAATCACTTCTCATGATGATGATAGAGGATTATAAGAAGGAATTAAGTAACTCCCTTAAAGAAATACAGGAGAGTACAAGTAAACAGATAGAAGCCCTTAAAGAGGAATCACAGAAATCCCTTAAGGAAATGCAAGAAAACACAAAGAAGGAATTAAACAAAAACATTCAGGATCTGAAAATGGAAATAGAAACAATAAAGAAAGCTCAAAGGGAGACAACCATGGAAATAGAAAACCTAAGAAAGAGGTCAGGAGTCCTAGACACAAGCATCACCAACAGAATACAAGAGATAGAAGAGAGAATCTCAAATGCAGAAGATACGGTAGAAAATATTGACACAGTTGTCAAAGAAAATGCAAAATGCAAAAACCTCCTAACTCAAAACATCCAGGAAATCCAGGACACAATGAGAAGACCAAACCTAAGGATAATAGGTATAGATGAGAATGAAGAGTCCCAACTTAAAGGGCCAGTAAATATCTTCAACAAAATTATTGAGAACTTCCCTAACCTAAAGAACAAGATGCCCATAAACATACAAGAAGCCTACAGAACACCAAATAGACTAGACCAGAAAAGAAATACCTCCCGTCACATAATAATCAAAACATCAGATGCACAAAACAAAGAGAAAATACTAAAAGCAGTAAGGGAAAAAGGTCAAGTAACATACAAAGGCAGACCTATAAGAATTACACCAGACTTCTCACCAGAGACTATAAAAGCCAGAAGAGCCTGGACGGACATCATACAGACCCTAAGAGAACACAATTGCCAGCACAGATTACTATACCCAGCAAAACTCTCAATCACTATAGATGGTGAAACCAAGATATTCCATGACAAAACCAAATTTGCACAATATC
>NW_021604706.1:3195936-3210875 GCF_004785775.1 Grammomys surdaster
CCAGGTAAAAATGAATCACCCGTGATGTCTGCTGTTAGAAGTTCTAATCCAGATGCTGGCCTCCGAACTTATACTACTCAGACCTTTGAAGGGCCACTGACAAGAACATCAAACAGCTAGAGATTGACATCACTAATCTGAAGAAATCCCTCGTTTTGCCATCTGAAGAGACCTCCTAAAATCGCAAAGATCCTTATTGGACTTGATTGACTCTAGTACAATAGAAAAGGCTGTGTACAGCTCTTGACTGTGTACAACCCTCAAAGAAGAATGTTGCATTTACATAGACAAGACAAAGAGGGTTAAAGAGAGCATGAAATAGGTAGTGAAGCCTAAGAAAAATCAGAGAGAGAAAGAGACAGATGAATGCTGGTACAAGAATTGATTTGCAGCCTATCCAAGGTTGTCAACCCTATTTCCTCCCATCATGGGACCATTATTTGGGTTCTTGTTGTTTTTTTCTGCTGGTCCCTGGCCCACAAATAGGTGGACTAACTCTGTGTTACAACAGATAAATAATTTGGTAGCAAAACCTACTCAGATACATTATCATTAGTTAGCTATGGAGGACCACGAGACTCAAGATGAGGTTGTTACTTTATACAGGATGTTTCCAAAACCCATCTCCACCCAACCTAAAAGGGGGGACTTCTGCCCCTAGACCAAGCAGAGAGGGGTCACCCAGAACCCCCTCTGACAGGCAATCTGAATTCTTGCTTAGGCTGCGAGGCTAAGCACTGCAAGGGAATGTAAATAAAAGATAAAAATATCTATCTGGGTTCCCTGAGGGACAAGCCTGACTGCATAGGGGTTGATGCCAAAAGTATCCCCTCTCCAGGAAAAAGACATCGGGATGGGTATGGCCCTCATGCCTCACTGGACAACGACAGGGGGACTGGAGCCATTACAAGGTCTCCTTCAAATACTGGAGGTCAGGCCTCTATTCCCACCTTCGCAAGTTTAGAATTGCCACAGCCCTTCTATACTTAGAGAAGGGAGGAGATGACAGGGGCAGCCCTGCTTACCCACTGAAGGCCTAAAATCAGTCACAGGCCTAAAATCAGCAATAGGCCTGTCATACATGTATACTAACACCAAGTCTTGGGTCTCAGTGGAAAAACATTGAAACAGATGGCTATAAGCTAATGTCAACAGGCAGCTTTTGTGGAAATTTACAAGCCTGAGTAGCCATAGACCTTGTAAATAGGTAGCCTTGGCAGACAATACCAACTTAGATAAGGACAAGTGAGTCATAGGCAGAGTCATAGTGACTTGTCCCCTGAACCTTCACCCAGCCGATACCCAATTCTGAAGATACCTGTATTCCCCCTGAACACCCACACGCCAGTGTAATTCCCTTTCCCATATCCTGCCTTTCTGTGTTTATACCCCTGAGTGAATTAATTATGTTTTGAGAAAAAAATTAAAAAAAAAAGATTTTCACCTAGAAAAAAAAAGTATCTCCTGTTCAGCGAAGATGCCTGGGAAAGTCACAGGTATTTCCTCTTTTTTTCAATTTAGGACTAAATGTACAGCCATTCATCTGAAGATTATGTACAAGGGGATATCAAAATGAATTCTAAGACATTGAAAGAATGTACATTATTAGTTATAAATAGAAATTAGTAAATGTATGACACTCTTATTTGGAATATGCACCATCTTGTTTCTCATCCTGAACACAGACACACTCCATCATATTATACATATTATACAGAAGCAGGCATTGAAATTTCCTGTGTGTCACAGAACAATCACTTTAACAGACAGACAGATAGACAGACAGACAGACAGAGAGATGACTTGGTCACATATTGGTCAGGTAATTTACTGTGTACAGAGTAGAAAGTTTTAAGGTTCAAGAATTCAGATCCTTGTGTGTTTGAGGAACATGTATAATCAGGATAACAAGAGACAAGTTGTGTTCATTTCTTCTTATGCTCTAACAGAAAACCTCCAAGGGAAGTCATATATCTTAACTGCTAATTGTCCCCAGTAAACCTGTGACTCCCATAGGAATGCTGGCCAGACACCACAAGCTTCCAGAAACATTATGTTAGATCTGAAACTCAGGGGTTAGTATTTATGAACAGCATTTGATGCTGAAGGATAATTAACCCAATGAGTAACCACCAGCAGCACTGGCAAAATCGCACGCCCTACACATATTGAACATCTGAATATTTACCCATTTCACATCTGTAAGTTCACATGGTTCAACACTTCCTGCAATCAATTTAAAAGCAATTGAGAGAAAGAAAAAAAGCAATTGAGAAAGAGAAAGTTACTGAAATAGGATGAAGCAATGATGAGGCTTATAGCTAACATTCCACAAATAATCATTAGACTTCTAAACTGATACTGCAGTACTTTGGTAGAGAGAAGAATTCTAGTTCTATTTGCTCCTTCTCTATGAGTGGACTGTGCAACACTCTACTGTAGGATTCACTAAAGCTGCAAGATCCAGGACTTTTGGCATATTGTCTAAGCAAAACCAAAACAAAACAACCCCCCCAAATAACAACAACAACCACAAAACAAAAACAAACAAAAACTCCCAAACCTAAAGCATCCTGTCTTGTCATCCTGTAGAAGAACTTTATAAGGGGACTTTAGGCATATCACGAACAAAATGCCTGAAGGTAATTACCATTTATTCAGAACTGAACAACATTTTTTTCTCAGTTTAAACCCATTTCAGTGAAGTTGGAATATCAGAAAAGCCCAACCACCCACCTCCTCAATCTCTTTACCTAGTTATTTTATTCATTATTCTATTTACATTCTATAGTTTTCTACTTACTACTTTTCTTCTTCATTTATTTCCTTTATCTAGTATAGAGAAAAGAGCACAGGGTTTCTACACATGATTAATTGGTGTTCTATCACTGAAGAAATTTCTCCAGCTCTTCAACACAGTGTCATATTTAACATCAGTAGCATAATGGTATTCATTAATTCTTATGTTATCTCAAATTATTTATGAGCTTTAATCTTATTATTTTTTATTTTTGAGATTGTAATTTAATTAAAATATTTCTATGCTTCCTTTCTTCTCTTCAAACCTTTTCATGTACACACACATCCATCCACCCTGTCTTTTGAACTTATGGCTTCTTTTTTCATTAATTTTTATCCTATGCATATATATATTTTTTCTTAAGAATAATATGTTCAGGCCATATAATGTTATTTCTTTGTAATATTTTCAGGGATTATTATGTGGTATTGCACAACCAACTGGTGAGCCTTTCCCATGGGAGAGCCATCTTGCTGCTCCCAACTTTAATCAGTTGTAAGAATATGGTTTTTTTTTTTGTATATGGATCCTGTGTCCTAGATCAAGGTTTTGAATAAATTCAATAACTTTCTTTTCTTATATTTTGCTTCTCAATTCTCCATCACTCTTTTTTCCTCCTCAATTCAATGGCCCCTTAGCTTTCCATTACAAATCCCTTATCTGGTGTTACAAGTCTGTTATATACATATTGTTAAATGTAGATTGATCATGTGAAAGGCAATTGAGACACTTTCGTTTTTCTCCCATGTCAGTCCTTTGTTAATCTCTCAACCCACCAGAATGTTTTCCTTCATCAGTACATAAATATTTTTAACATTTCACTTTTTAAAAATAAGAAACATAATTGACAGAAGAAATTGCTTATATTTTTGGGTATATGCTAAAATTTCAATCCATGCATATACATCATTAATGCATACTCTTGATTTTTCCCTCAAAACATAGTATGGCGAGGAGGACAAGCTGAGGAGAAACTCTGGGCTCAGGGGAGTCTATTTCAGTCTTAGGTTATATTCATATGCTTTATGGTAGTTATTTGGGGGCGTGTTCAGGGATAAAGGGTGTAAGGTGATTGTCACAAGTAGAGTGGTCTCCCTCACTGATGGTTTTCAGAGGTCAAACAAAGGATGATTGTCTTTGCTGTGCTGAAGAAAAAAGGAATTGCTAAGTTGATGAATTACTGGGCTAAATTAGAAAGTACTAGAGACAAGAGAGCCGAGTCTAAAGGACCACTATCATTCAATCTAAAGAAATCTAGAATGTCTAAAGATGAACTAATGGGGGAGTTTTGATCCTATACTGAAATAATTGGGAATATGTTAGTAACTTGACACTGAAGGCCCTTGGGGGCAATGGAGATTTTTGGCATTGTCCCAGAGCAGCCAATTAAGTAACCCTTTTGACAGTAGCCTTTGATGTAATGGAAAAAGTTTCAAGGCATCCGACTGATTTCATTGAATGTGTACCTTACTACTGGGCCCTTCATAAATAGTGGCACAAAATTAAGTCAGAACTAAAATGGTTGCTGTTTTTTTTCTGGTATTTGCAGGAATCTCTCAGTAAGATTTTAGGTCTAAACATAATCTTAATTGTTGAAGATTGTGAACATCCCAGGTTTAACATATTCAATGTGTCATTCAGAGAGGATTAACCTCAGACATGAAGAAATGAACACTTGTTCAAGAAGAGATAAAATGCTTCGATGCGGCTGAGCATTAAGGATCACTCTACTGGAGCAGTCAGTATCCTTGAAATTCTCAGCAAATTGGGTGAGGCAAGTGAGGTAACAATTGGGTGTATTTTATATGTTTCTATAACAGAAATTACTTCACAAAAGAGCTATGGCCCCTGAATTTGCCACCTAAAGCAGCATCTTTGCTTTCCATGACAGTGGATCAAAGACTTGTTGAAATGCATGTCCCTACACAT
This sequence comes from Grammomys surdaster, assembly GCF_004785775.1. NCBI lineage: Eukaryota > Metazoa > Chordata > Mammalia > Rodentia > Muridae > Grammomys > Grammomys surdaster. The sequence continues at coordinate 3,200,666 of NW_021604706.1, forward strand.
GCCCAGATTTTTCCTTTTGTCCAGATGCCATTCTGTAAGGACCCACGAAGAGGACCCCCAACTCAAGTCCCGATCAGCGCGCACCCGAGGAGACACGAGAGACTGACTTGATGCAAAATAGCAAAAGATAGTTTACTAACAAGGGCCCTTGGATCGAAACTCATCCCACGCAGAGGAGAGAATTTCGATGAAGACCCCAGGTAGTTTAGAACTTTTATAGGGGGAGGCACAAGGGGGAAGGGAAAAGCGGGAAATTCTGGCGAGGTTACATATAATTGGATATTTCAAACATCAGCACTTTGCGTAAGCAATCATTTTGACAGGTTGGATGGCCCACTATTTTTGACCATGAAGCCTCAGACCTTCTAGGATAAACACCAGGTGGCCCATTACTCACTTGGGCATGTTTAGACTGGTCAAGATATGTCTTTGGTTGTTTCTACATTTCTCGTCCCTAGAGGGGCTTGATATTTTTATTATGGCTATTCTCAGCAAGCTCAGCAAGCCGTCCTGCGGTCTTTGCCAAGTTGTTTTTAATTTTTACTCTTACAATTCCACCCTCTTATGTGTAGTTCCTCATCTAGATACATTATGTACAAGCTATAGCACAGTGTCTCAAAATCTTCTAATAACAATTTTCTTCCATAAATGGTCAATGCTGGGATCTTTCTGCAATAAATTGATAGTACTTAAATCATTCATCCAAAGGGATTATTAAAGTTGAAAACACTCTAATATGTATTTTTGTACTCAAACACCCAAGAGCATGAACCATGTTTACTGTTTTTTGTTTGTTTTTCTTTTTTGATTTATAACAATATTCTAATCCATAGCATTACAGAGTTTTTCAAATTAGGAGAGTTTACTGTGCTTCTCTGGTGGTTCCTAAGTAACTTCTTTTAAGACTTCCCTTCCTGTAGTTTAGTGTGAGTCTAATGACCCCTTTCTATATAGAGTGCCATTATAGCTATGCTGTACTTTCAGAACAACAGAAACTTCTCTACTTGCAGGAAAAGGATGTCCAATGCTAAGCCCTAACACCAAAATTTTCTCTGAATCTTTTCCCTGAGTTTTATAACCTCCTTTGATTTCTGGACTGTTATCATGCCCATGTTAAGCTTCTTATATTGAGATAGTTAACCAATATGATTAAAAGTCACATAGTCAACAGACATAAGTTTCACTCTCTAGTTGAATTTTAATATAAGGTCTGCTTTTAGCCTTTTCATATTTCTTCTTTTTTATTTCTTGGAGTCAGGGTATCATTATGTAACCTTAGCTTGTCTATCCCTAAGTAAATACATTAGGGTGTACTAAAATTCACAAAGATTTACCTATCTTTGCCTTGAGCACTAGGACTAAAGGTATGTGCTACAATGCCAAGAATATGTCCATATTTATTTAACTTTTTGTTGGTCAGCTGAATGAAATAATTCATCTTAAACATATGAAGTATGGAAGATGAAGACATAGCTTATCAGCTAAGAATGGGTACTCCCCCCCTTTTAACTAAACAAGGTTTCACTATGGAACTCTGGCTATCCAGGAAGTTACTATGTAGACAAAGTTGGCTTCAATCTCACAGAAATTCACTCCCTCTGCTTTCAAAATGCAGAGATTAAAGGTATGTGTATATCTCCAAACCTGACTAGTGGGTACTACTCTTGCTGAGGAACAAAATATTCAGTTTTAGCACTCACATACGGCAGTTTACAACTCTAGCTATAGACAATCTGAAGCTTCTTCATTGCCATCTACACTCATGTGCCTATACCAAAATATCAATTTACGTGCATACAAATGATGTAATTTATTTAGTGAGGCCAGAGGCCAGATGTGGTGATATGTACCTTTAATCCTAGAATTTCAAAGGCAGGAAGTCAATCTATATATAAGTTCCAGGCTAGCCATGGTTCATTTGAGTGTGCAACACACACACACATGCACATACACACACACACACACACACACACGTATAAGGGAGTTTGCACAGTGGTAGGTGGTTCAGCAGCTAAGAACATATGCTTGAGTTCCATGTATTCTTAACTGTCTATAACTTTACTTCTGGGAGATAAAATAATCTTATGGCCTACATCAGGTTCTTAATACAGGTTTTAGACATATGTCTATGCAGGCAAAACACTTATATACATAATCTAAGCATTAATATAAATAAATCTTTAAAAATAAAAATCTTTAAAAAACTATTAAGTATATTGTTTGTGAAGGTAATCCCTTACCATCACAAACACTTTCTACTAGTAACACAAATGTCATGCACTAAAAGACCTAGGAATTTATCACTCAGTATTCTGGGGACCAGAAAGGCAACGTAGATTACATGGGGATCAAGCCTCCTTGGTTGCAGGGCCATACACATTTTTCAGGTTTTCTGGGAGATACTGTGTTTCCCATTCCTTCTAGAGGCTGATGGTACCAGAAATCTTTGTAACTTTCAGTTGCATCACTATATACTCTGTTCCTGTGATCTTATTGGCTGTGTCTCCTCTGTTAGTGTTGTATTTGCTTCTGCTTCCTCTGGTGAGCACATTTCTGATTATGTTGAGTGTCAACCCAGACAAGCAAAATATGTTCTTTACTCATACCAGCAAAGGCCCATTTTCCAAGGAAGATAACATTTATAGGAGTTAGCAACTATGGCATAGCATTGTATTGCTCATTTTCAATACAGCTTACCTATGAAATATGTCAGAAGTTTTGTTGTGAAGTTGTAGAGTCACCTCATAGTGTTTAATAGGAGTGATTGAAATTGTTTTAAACTGTGTGATTAGAAGACAGTACAGCCTGGTGTAAGGACTGTGGGATATGACATTAGATACATTAAATTCAAATAATGTACACAATACTCAACAATCATAGAAAGACAAACAATTTCCTTACTTCATCTTTTTCTCATTTGAAATTAGGTAAAAACTGCATATAATCTACAATCAGAAAATATTAGATGATATATTGAATAAGTATGATTCTTGAGTGTGGTGCAAAAAAAATATAGTGAATTTGTTCTGTAGCTATGCTGTTTTATATTTACAAGGAAACTTTATTTTCCCCTAGATTGCTGGTAATAGAATCCAGAGTGTGTCTCAGGGTAGGCCCATTCTGTACCACTGAGTCACACCACTAGTACCTTATGAAAATTATGAATATACATTTCTCATAAGTCTTGTTTAAATATGCTCAGACATACATTTGGAGGCAAAGATTTGTTCACAATCAGATAGGCAAACAATTTTAGAGACAGGACTGAATATGATACTTGGCCTCCAACTTTGTGTTACTTTTGTCATTCAATACCCTGAAAATGAATATGAATTTTAGACTTAGTTTCTATTAAACAACGTGCTAGCATTTTCATTGTCATTACATTAAATCTGTGGATAAATTTGGAGAAAGTTGATATTTTGACTATATTAAACTCCCCTAACTTCACAACAAAGTGTATCTTTTTATTTCCTTTAACCCATGTTTTTCTTAGCCATTAGTTGCAACTCTCATTATATAGGCTTTTGCTTCTACTCTTGTTTCATTTTGTTGTTATGATAAAAATACTCTGGCCAAAAGTGACTTGGGGAGGGAAGGGCTTATTTTCTTTATACGTCCAGTCAACAATCCATCATGAGGAAAGGCAGGGCAGGATCTGGAGGCAGAAATCATGAAGATATGTTTTTTTTCTTAGCTAGTTTTCTTCTTTTATTTAAATATTTTTCATACAATGTATGTTGAATATGTTTTACCCTCCCTAAATCCTCCCTGTTCCTTCCCACCTCCCTAACCACACAAACTTAACTCATTCTCCCCACCTCTCTCCAAAAATAAGAACAAAAATGTGAATTAAAACCCCCCATAAAACAAAATATAAACACCAAAACAAAATGAAACAAAAATCCTCTCTTCAAAAGTATGGATGTTGCATGAAAATATGAATTAAAAAAGGGCAATCCATGCTATCTTCTACAATGCACTGGCGGACAGGCCGGCCTGTTCTCAGGCAGGCAGACAGGCTGACTTGTTCTCAGCCTGTCAGACTCTTGACTCAGAGCTCATAAATCTCTCTACCTGGCTCACTAAGTTCCCATGATGGGCTATTGCCATGCACACTCCATGTTTCCAAATTCTTGTGGCTGGCTGGGGTGCCCTGCCACCTTTCTCTGGAACTCAGTTGAGTCACTGCATGTAGGAAAACACCACATAATCTTATTTTAGAATCCACAGGTAACACAATCATGGGGCACAGAAACTAGCATTCTAATTTTGTAAGCTATTTAAGTTATAAATCCTCTGGTGGCAGATCCTGGAGGATCCGCCACCTTAACCAGGGGATCTCTCACTACCTACATTGTGTCTCCATGCTTTCTCCTGTCCAAAAGAAAGAATCTTTCTCCTGCCTCCCCTCTTCCTGTCTCTGACCTGGAAGTCTTGCCTACTTGCCCATTGATTGATTCCTTGAAACCTTTATTTATTAGGTGAAGGTTCTGCCATATATGGAAGTTAGGCAAGTAGCCCTGAACTGTATAACAAAGCAAACTGAGTAATCTCCTGGTGACATTTTCTCAATTGATTGATTACCTCTTCAAAAATTATTTTAAATTGTGTCATGCTAACATAAAAGTAGCAATCACATTGGATTACTCTAAGCTGTGTCAAATTGATGATTATGGATAACTAGAGAAACACCCTTTGTTAAATATGTCTTTATGTATGTGACATAAACAAATTCCTTTAAAAGGGTAAATGTAAATGATGGGAACACATCACCTTGCAAGAAATTCTATTTCCGAAAGGAAAACCCAGGTAAACATTACAATCAGATCTAAGAAAAATCAAAGTCTAACAGTAAAACAAGCTACCTGAAGACAACCCAGGACAGGCTATTGGTGAAAGAGAAGTTCAGTTGTATTTTGGAGCTAGTGGTCTTATATAGTATGGGACATATGCCTAAGGATGGAGCTTACCACAGTGATCTTAATCTTTCCATTGCAGACACCACCAGTCCTTCAAAGACATGGCCACAGTTCAATCTAACCTGGTCTCTCCCACAATTAAGATCCTTTCACCAGGTGTCTTAGGATTCAATTGCTGTAATAGATAGAATCTTGACCCTGAGTATTTGGGTATGAAATTTTGGGGGTTTATTTTATTTAACACTTCTTCATCACAGTGTATCATTAAAGGTAGTTAGGGCAAAAACTGAAGTCTGGAACCTAGAGGCAGCAACTGAAACAGAACCGTGGAGAAATGGTGCTCCTCATAGTTTGCTCAGCCTGATTTCTTGTAGCACATAGGATCACCAGCCCAGGTGTAGAACCATAGAATCACTCCTAGTGAGCTGGGTACTTCAGTGAGCTGGGCCCTTCCACATCAACCATCAATCAAGAAAATGCATGACAGATTTGCTGACAGGCAAATAGTGGGGGATTTCTCAATTGAGGTCCACTCTTCCAAAATTATTCTTGTTTGTTTCAAGTTGTAATTTCTGGAAGTTTTGTGGTAGAATTTTTGGGATATCTTATGTATAATATGCTGTTATCTAACAGAAAGATTGTAAGAACCAGAGATAAGAAAAGACCTGAGTGAGTGTGTGTGCCTAATGTACATGACAGATTGTTGCACTCATAAGCTCATGGCAGCTGTAGCTGTCTCCATAAGACCTGCACAAGATAAAGGCAGTCAACATACCACAGAAGTATGAAATGGGACTTGGTGGTCTTTGGGAGGCAAAGAGTCATATGGATTTAAGATCATGGCCACTTTTGAGTTGATCATGATCTAGTGGATTAACATTTAACCTATCAAAGCATGAATAGCACAAATTTGGATCCCCAATGGAGGAGGCCGAGAGAAGACTGAAGGAGCTGAGAGGGCTTGTGGAAGAGTGATGATACCAACCAATCAGTGCTCCTAGGGTCAAAACAACCAGCCTGAGAGCACGCAGAGAGGTTCCCATGACTCCAGCTATATATGTAGGGGAGGATGGCCTTGTCAGGCATTGGTGAGAGAGGATATCCATGGTCCTATGAAGGCTGGAAGCCCCAGTGTGGGGGAATTTGAGGGTGGGGAGGGGGAGTGGGTAGATGGGTTGGGATACACCCTCATAGAAGTAGCAGGAAGGGGTATGGGGTAGGGGGTTTCTGAGGGGAGTAGGAAAATGGGATAACATCTGAAATGTAAATAAATGAAATATCCAATTAAAACAAATTTGCATGCCAAGGAACTTTCTGCTGAGTGCCTATGGCACCCTACAACTAGGCATACCTAAGCCTAGGTGAAAAAGGAGGATCTACTTACTGACATATGGCACGATCCCAATCAGGTATCTAATATGAGGAAAAGGGCATGTTTATGTTTTTCTTCAGGATACTGAAGGAGCATGGTGGCTTCCAGAGTGATGGGTGAGACATGCTGATACTGGAACAAAGAATGATGCTGACCTGTGAGCTTGCTGAGTGCCCAGACAATGGTGACTGGGAAGTTATATTGGACACATGATCCTGACCACCTTTGCTTACCTATATCCCAGATGGGACAAGCTGCCTTGCATCAAGTTTTTAGATCTTGTGGGACAGAGAATCAAAAAGAGAAGCTATAATGACACTTGCATTTCTCTTAAATGTGACCAGTTATGCAGACTCAATGAGGTCTAGAAATCAATCCAATATTGGAAATAACAGCCTTCATTTGGAAGTCTGGTTTTGGACATTTTCAGAGACATATTTGGAAGTTAGCTGCAGTTCTCTATGATGTTATGTTATCAAGAGGTAAAGTTGGGACAGGATCTGGATTTCAAACAAGTGTTAGTACATGTACTAAGGTTCTTTTAATTGTCAAGTTAAAATGACTTTTGTTTCTTCTACAGTATTTGTTGTAAGTTGTATTGATTGTACACTTTAAAACTGTGTTAGTGTGTTGAAACCTGGCATGTATGTTAAGGGGTCTATCAATAAGCTTTTGTCTTATTACCATTAGTATTACAGAACCTCGGTTTTCTGAAAAAAGCTTGGAAGTACTGAAAGAAGTGAGTCAGGCTTTAAGCATAAGCAAGAGGGTAGTGGGCTTGATTATTGCTGGTATAACAGCTTTGATTAAATTAATTGCTAGCACCACTGCTTCTGCAATTGCTTTGACACAAGAAATTAAAACAGCTACTTTAGTTAATCATTTAGCAAAAAATGTTACTAATATGTTAAGTATACAAGAGGATTTAAATAGACATTTGGAACATTGGATTGATGCTCTTTATCCTATTCTAATTATTGAAAGGAGGTTCAGAGTTTAAGAGTAAAGAGCCATCTTGAGTGTTGTGCCAAATACCAATGGAATTGTGCTACTTCTAAAATCTAGAATAATAGTCATGATAATTAGGAAAAAGTTTTAAAGACACTTGCAGTATATTTGACATAATTCTAACACTTCTCTTGATGTTTTAACTTTTCATAGTAAGCTTATGCATTTAAAGAATGCTGCTCTGGTGAGATTTGATGCTGCAGATAATGCTGATAAAATTATCCATGGCTTGAGGTCAGTATTTCCATTTTGGTCTAGAGTCAAGAATGTCATATATAGATTGATCACACTAGCCCTGATTGTCCTCAGAATACTTTTATTCCTGCCCATCCTGTGAAAGCTTGTTTTTAACAACATAAATATGTTGGCAGCCAAAGTACATGACTTGAAACTACAAATGGACCCCCAGACAGAGTTACTAAATTAACAGGCTGGCAAGCCAGGGATGGGTAAGATTCAGCACAGAGCCCTACCAACCTAAGATAGGAGTGCATTGCTTTTGATAATACATATTCCACAATGGGTAAGGAAGGCATTTTTGTCAGAATCACCTCAGATAGGCTCAGTCGTGTTTAAGAAATAAAAAATGGGGAGATGTGGAGAGCTTTTGGGGCTCGTTGGCAGGGACCTGACATTGGCCAAGGACAAGGAAATGGGCTTCAGGCAGGAATCTGACTTTAGGCTAGAAGAAAGAAGTAATTTCAGGCAGGAATCTAAATCTTAGGCTAAAACAAAGAAGTAATTTCAGTCAGGAATCCAAATCTTAGGCTAGAACAGAGGAGTAATTTCAGACAGGAATCTAAATTTTAGGCTAGAACAAAGAAGTAGGCTTCAGGCATGAAAATGACTTTGGACTAGGACAGGCTTTTATATTTTGGTGTTCCTGATAAGCCCTTATAAATAGTGATCACAAAACTTTGTTTATTGCCTTGCTTGTTTTTTGACTAGTTGTGTTTATCGTCTTGCTTGTTCCTTGACTATTTGCATCTGTTGTACTGCTAGTTCCTCAATCTAGAACTGGCCTTAATACTTGCATGTAATTAAAATGGTATAAAAGCAAAAAGGAGGAGGGGGGTGAGATAGGGTGTTTATGGGAGGAAATGGGGAAAGGAGATAACATTTGAAATATAAATAAATAAAATATCTAATAATAAATAAATAAAAACCATTAAAGATATATTGAGAAAAAACAGGCTTTTAAATAAAACAAGACCAAAACAAACAAACAAACAAACAAACAAACACAAACATATTTATTGTTATCAAAAAGAGATATCTTTAGATAAAATTATAATAATAATAAAGACCCCATGCTACATAGGTAGTGCAAGTAGATCTAGTATATGTGGTCAAGCAGGCATCTAAAGCATTCAGCTCCAATCTTTATTCACTTCTTATTGCTGGAATTTCATATTTATTTCATCTTTCTGGATGATCAAACCAGAAGATGGTAAAAGAGGCAGGCCTGTATTTACTCAGCTATGCTTTTGTCATCCTTGGGAGCTGACAAATTCTCAGCTTATGGGTCAGATAAAAGCAGTCTCTTCACTATCTTGTGGTTTGACATTTTCTTGGTGCCTGCATCAGTAATTGAGTTACACCAATACTGACTGTTGAGGTGGCTGCTGACCTTGAGTCTCATCTCATTGATTTTTCTTGTCCTCATCATTGCTCTCCTCTCTAGGCTGTTTTGGAGGAAGGCCCCTGAAAAATCTTGGTCTGTAAATCCTAGGCATATTCAGTCTAATTGGTCTACCTTGCTCTCCTACACTCTGGTTATCAGTATCCTCCGTCACTTCTACTTGCACAAGAGGGTTAGAATACTGTGGCCAATGCCCATAGAGCCTTTTCATATAATAAGGTGGGAATCTGAACCTGTGATAGAGTCAGCAGTGTTTTTGGGTCTAGCCTTTGAGAGTGCTTTCTGATCCAATGTTCTTTTGTTCACTCTCACTGCTCTGGTAGTTTTGCTGGTAATTGCATGGACTTAGATAGCATCTATAATGATTATGGTCTGCTGTATATCTACTGCTTTCAACTGGAACTCTTCCAGGACCTGTAACATTTTATTCCTCTGCACCCTTTTCTGCCTTAGCATCTCCTATACTGTGAAGTAATTCTTGGGGTTATTCTTCTTTATGGCAGTCTTGTGCACAAATATATCTTCCTTGGTGTCATACCTATTAATGAAACAGTATCTATTCCTTACATTGAACCATTTTACTGTTTTCAAAACCTTTGTTGTGAAGAAGACATTATCCCTGCAGGAGGGTGCTGCTGATGTGAGGCCTATGAGGCCTCCACTACCTACACGGCTGAGGCTCTGAGGGTGGTGGTAGTGGAAACAGAGTAGCTGCTGGACCTTGCCAATCATGTTTGAGGCAGTGGTGACTAGGATAGGTGGCAAGGGCTGTGGCTCCTCCCATGGAGTGATGGTGAATAGGTTGGCTGTGGTGTTGAGGTTCTCAGGGCTCTCTGGTTCTTTGTCTCTTAAACAGTCAGGCATGGATTTGGTCTTATGAAATAGGTATTACAGCTAATCAGAAAGTTACTCCCATAACATTGCTGACATGCTTGCACCAGTGAACACATCTTATGATGCCAATTGTTGCAGTTTTCAGAGTTACAGTTGGGTGAAATTGGTAATTATTTTTCTTCTCTGGTATCATAAGAAATATTTTCTAGCATCATGAAAACTAGTCAGTAATGGTTAAGCTTTCAGACAGATGGGTACCAGATTGATTTCCTTGTGTTCTGTGACACAATATTATTTTGTAAATGATGACTTAAAATTTTTGGTATTTAACAGTGTTTGCATGCCCTCATGTGTTTGATAATTATAGAATTTGGTAAATCTATAGTTTATAGGATGAGATGAAGGACAGAGATCCATGGGAATGAATATATA
>NW_021604706.1:3210975-3275530 GCF_004785775.1 Grammomys surdaster
TATATATATATATATATATATATTAGTTAGGGGCATCAAAAGGCTACAAAACCGGGAAAAACTGATGCTGTAATAGGGTCTTTTGGGAAATCCAAATGAAGACAATGGCTTGCTTCAAACTCCCTGCTTCCATTTGGGTTCAATCTTGAGCAAGTTTCTTAACCTCTCGAAACCTTTTTCCTCACTGCATGCAAACTTGCTCTTGATCTTCACATCTACATGGATTTTTTCCAGATTTATTCTTTATTTGGATTCTTTTGTCCACATTTAATGAGGAAAAACATCTAAACAAACAAACAAAAATTCAAACCAAACCAAACTAAAATGAACCAAAATAAAAGACTTAAAGTATCTCATCCTTAATTGTATGGAGACTAAAGTGATAATCTATACTTGTTCGTGCCTCTACCTTGCTGTGAAGCTAACACACTTCTGCACACACAGTATGTATAGCTCTATCCAACCTTACCTTACTGACATTATTCCTCCTCCCCTTTCTTCACCTATATTTTCATATTTTTAGGAATCCTCTCTTAGAAAATGATGCCACACCCTAGATCCATAATTATGAATATATTTTGGTATATTTACTTATCCCTTCCTGACTTGTCTTCTTCAATGTTCTTGACATCACAATGTATTCCACTCCTATATTTCTCTAGATGATAAGTCCTGGAACTCTTACTAGATGCCTCACATTTACCAGGGTCCCCAGATCCCATGAAGACTAGGGTTAGAAAGTCAAATTTCTGTACTTGAAAGCTGTGTGAGAGCAAGTTCAAAATTGCACCAGTAATGATTTCATCTGTGGATGTTGTTTCAAAACCATTGGAAATAATATTTTTCAGTGTTGAGAGTTGAACCCAGAGCTTCAAACACATAAGCAGGTATTCTAAAACCAGCAACCCCAGTGTACACATCATCTAACATGAAGGGTTTTCATTTCTTCCAACATACAATGTTCTAAAATAGAGTCCTGTTCACTTAATCAAAGTTGACTGCACCATCTCTATACTTTGCAAGTATATACTAGGATAAGATTGTCCCAAGCCATGATTTTATAAGAAAGCCAGTCTTCAAGGACCTAGGATGGTGCTGAGCACATAAATTATGTTCATTAGATGCTTGTTGAATATATAACATCTGTGATGCATCAAGTTTGTTTCTAAGAATTAGGCATAAATAACCCCATATGCAAATCTATGTAACCAAGAAAGAAAGAAGACAATACTTGGGAAACTTTTATATCTATTATGTGACAGTGACTGATTCAGGGGCAATGAAGGATAGGTTTTTCCCTGTGCAGTATATACTGACTAGTAACACAGTGCAGTGAGAAGGACAAGTCCAGACATATTTCCAGTGGAGTAGAGCAGGTGATAATTTTGCAGAGTGATTTATTGGTTTGTTCTCTCTTCCCTCTCTGTCTCTCTGTCTCTCTCTATCTCTGTCTGTCTCTCTGTCTCTGTATGTCTCCCTCTCTCCCTCTCTCCCTTTGTCTCTCTGTCTCTGTATCTCTCTTTCTCTCTCACCCTCTCTCTCTCTCTCTCTCTCTCTTTCTCTTTCTCTCTTTCTCTCTCTCTCTCTTGTCTCTACTCCATAGAAGTTCAGAGAAAAATATGTTAAATCATAAAACAGCACTGTTTGCAATGTTCATATTTGGACAAGAGAAGGGTAGAACACTTCAGTAGAGAAAATGACTGATAGAATGTGACTCAAATATTTTCAGGACAACAGATAACAACATACCTTAGGTTTACTCCTTGTTCAACGAAATACAGGTATCTGACATATTCCTCACATAATGCTAACCAGTGGGAACAGAGTGTTTGATAACAATCATGAAAGATGCTTTCAGAGTGCTTGTAACTCAGTGAGAGCAGTGCTAATAGAGTGTGCTCCATAAGTAGTTAGAACAATGGTTACTGAATAGCATAAAATGAGTGTAATAGTGATGCAGTGTTTCAATGAGGTTGAAAAACATTAACCAACTTAGCACAGTGTTATCACCAGGCTTTGGTGGCTACAGAGATGTCTCAACAGTGAAAAGTACTTGCTGCTTTTTCAAAGGGCCTAAATTGGGTTCTTAGCACCCACATTGGGCAGTTCAAAACCATCTCAAATTCCATCTCCAGGGGATCCAATGCCACCTTCTGATGTCTGCAGATACCTAAATCTAGGTGTCATGCACTTGCACAGGCAACTACATGCATACCTCTAAATGAAAATATAAACCTCACAAACAGACAAACAAACAAACAAACAAACAAACAAACAGAGAAGAGACTTCAGAGGGTGTTTGGCACAGAGTAAGAATACTGACACTAATTCTTCACTGTGGGAAATTTTTCTTTCATTTGATATTTAGAATACCAGAGTTGTTTCCATGATTCTGAATGCTCATCAAATTCTTCTCACCAGTTTTTCCCTGTTTTGGGATGAAATGAATAGAGTGAAGAAAAAGAATTGTCTGAGAATCCCTACCATTTATCATGCCATCATCAACTCATCCTCCCCCCAAGCAAAGCCTTAGAACCTGTGTCCCAAGCAAATTCTTTACACAGGTCACAGTGTCTGCCTATCCTGGCTTTTATGTTGCCTGCACATTGATAGCTGACCCGAGGTTTGGGAACTTAAAGGATTACAGGTAGGAAGGACCCTTATATAAAGGATAAGAGTAAAGCAAGTGTGGAATGTTTCATTAAGTATGAATGTTGTACCTCAAAGGATTAGATTATGTTAATGATTTGGAGAACAAAGCACTATACCATAGCAAGGATGCTCCTTTTGAAGGATATAGGAAAGGGGTCAAGGAGTCAAGGATTCACTTACAGGTTAGTGATTTTCTTCATCATCACTGCTCACATCAAACATTAGGATATGCTTTCTTTTCTGAAATCTTTGTCTTCTGACATACCCACGACTTCGCTTGGGTCCTGATGTGAGGAAGGGTTCCAAAGTGAGAATTAGTTCTGGAGAGAAGAGTCCACCCCCATTTTACCAGGTGAGCAGAAAACTAATCCCACTCACAGGGCTATAGCCCTTCTCCATGCTCTAGTCTGATATCTTCTGGCTCAAATAGCCTGACTTTAAAACAACATCAATATTGTCCAAAAGCCATTTCAGTTATGGACATCTGCCCTTCCATTGTCAGGTTCAGATAATTTCCCATCTCACTCCTCACTAGAACATTCTCCTGTCTGTATTTCATTGCCCAGGTTTTCATACAGAGATAGTTATGTGAGTAACTGTCAGATTGTGAGAAAATTTGAATTCAGTGGAATGATTGGAAGAGTTTATGACCAGTGACTCTTTAATTGCATCCTTTGGTCTAAGAGTTTGAAACTCAGAGCATGTAGAAGATTTACCCTGTGCAACATGGCTTATACATGAAGTACAAGCCAGAGCATGATTATGAAATCATATTCTATTCTAGAATATAGGGCTGGCAGCTTTTTATATCCTGTGTTTGTGCAAAGCCTATGCCACACACCCAGACCACACTACAGAACAGAACCAGGAAAGCTAGTTGCTGTTTCCTATTGATTTTTCTCACCTGTTGCCATCTCACTGTATTTCTGAAATACACTTGATTTTGCTTGGGTATGCAGGCATCTCTGAGCTCTTTCTGAGACATGTGCACCTGGCTCTCTCTTTTTGCAATTTCCTTTCCATGCTGCCTCCTTCTGGATCTTTCAAATATTAAAGGAACATGAAAAATGTATCAGTGGCACTTCTTCAGTGCAAAACACCTAATTCATTTTTTCCAAAGTTTTTTTTTTGTTGTTGTTTTTTGAGACAGTGTTTCTCTGTGTAGTCCTGGCTGTCCTGGAACTCACTCTGTAGACCAGGCTGGCCTCGAACTCAGAAATCTACCTGCCTCTGCCTCCCAAGTGCTGGGATTAAAGGCGTGCGCCACCACCGCCTGGCTTTTCCAAAGTTTTTTTAAGCACACAAATGTCATTTGTACATTTTCAAAGATGTATATATTATGAAAACATTCACTCCCCATTACTCTCCCTTGAGTGTCTCCCACTGATGTTGATGCCCTTCCACATCTGAACCACATTGATCTCTTCCATGTTGGAAAAACTAATGAATTTAATTAGGGTTACTCATCAGAAATGTCAGGTAAAATTTACCAGTGGCAAGAGACAAGAGTAAATAATATGTCTCTTACTCCTCAGGTAAATCACTAACAGTACACAACTCTTTTGATTTTCTTAGACACTATAAATTGTTTGGAAAAATGGAGCCTGGCCTGCACCTCTTTCCATGTCAGAATGTGGATGTTCATGTCTCCTTTATGTATTTTATTAATGTGCTTCCTCATATCTTGGAGGTTATTTCATTATTGTGCCTAAATACAAAGGAACACAGAAGCTCAGAAGGGTAAAGAATGGACTAAATGAATCACATTTCCCAGAAGTAAAATGTTCTTTATCTTTTTTCCAGACAAATATTGAGGAAAAGTTAAATAATGTTCATATAATTGGGAGTGTGGTACACATAAAATTTGGGAAAAAGAAAAAATAGAGGAATACACTGTGTCTGAAGGAGAGGGATCCTAAGAAATATAGGTGTTCTACACAGAAGCTTGTGGAACACTATATGGACAATAAAGGAAATGATAGAAAGGAAAAAGCACTGTATATCAGGATTGTGTGTGGAAATGATGTAGGAAAAGGAGGAAAAATGAGCCACAATGATCTAGGTATCAAAGAGTGTGGTAATGGGTGTGTCAACACACCTAATCCTGATGAGAACATTGCATGTGGAATTAGACAAAGGGGCACCTGTTCCAATTCTTCGTAGGTCAAGGGGAGTCATAAGCCATGAATCCCAAGCTGGATTTCTTTCACCTTGTTCATTCATAGTGTTGAAAATCCATGTACAACTTGATGAAACAGACGAGAGATTCTAGCTTATATGCACTTTAATCCTTTTGTTTCATGTATGTTTTTGATTTGATAGCTCTCCCTACATACCCTCCAAAGGTCTCAGTGTCATCATCTCACATAGTTCTGGTATTATATGCATGCCACAACAGGAAAGAAAAACATAGTTAAATGGAGTAATAATAAAATTGAATGCTTTCTTTTATGATACTTTTAATTTTTCATTCTTAACAGATTCCTTGCTGGCCACCAACTTACAGATCCATTAAAACCCTCTAGAAAAGATTAATTTCTGCAGCAATGGGAGCTTTCACATCACAAACAGGTGCCTCTGAGGGTTTTACTTTGCTAGGACGGTTAATCAGAGAATTCAAATGTGTAGAGACTGTCTTGAAGGAGATCATAGTGAGTGATGTTTACAATGAAATGCCTATCATCTCCAGTCATTTTAGAGACCCATTCATAGAGACCAGCTCTTGCTTCCTCCTTGGAAAAATAAGTGTTAGACGGTATATATGAGGCTCATTTGTGGGAGAATACCCAAAGGAGGTCTCTATGAATCTTAGACACCAATGAAGACATGAATTCATTTCAATAGTCTGGCTGGGTTATAGATTATAAACTCAGTGGAACTGCAGCTTAGGTCAATACTTTAGCATGTTTAGTCACAAAAGCCTCATCCTTAATATTAGCAATAAATTAAGCACATACTTATTATTATTCAAAGAAATCAATTGTAATAGTTTTTTAGGGTTCCAAGAGGTTAACTGGTATTAGTTCATTAAAATAATATTAGAAAATAGTGTGATTCAGACCACTGTCCATGGTACTGGATATTGAAGCTAGGACATTGATCACAACTAGGCAAGTGTTTTACAACTGGGAAATGACTCAGTGGCTGCAAGTAATATGACAACTGAAGAGGTTTATTTATCATAATCATTATCATACTATAGATGCTACATCAATCATTGTGAAGAGAGCAGCATGTTTGTAGAAGTTTTCCTAATGGTCAAATGTTTACCTGTCAGGTTTCAAGCTCTGTGCCTCATTCTCTGCATACAAAGTAGAAATGAAGAAAGAAAGAAACCAAAAAGGAGGAAGAAAGTAGTAAGAAGAAAGAATAGAAAATAAAAGAACTACAGAGAAGAGAGAAGAAAACAAGAATATAAACAGAGGATAGGTGTGGAAGTTGATCATTTCACATCTTCCATACTCACCAATGTGAATATAAACTGAGGGACCAATGTGGTCAAATCCTAGAGAAATAGAAGATACTCACCTTCAGGTCTTTTGCATGTCCCATGACAAATGTCCCCTTAGAATTTTTACCTATAGGAGGGTGACAAGTTAGAAGATGTTGCTTGTTAGCCAATATTTCTGAAGATCAGGCCCATGAAACTACTGTAAATGCTGGAATGGATGGTTACAGCCATCTCATGGAGGAGAAGTGAAACATGGCTTCTCATTCTCTTGAGTAATGCCTTGCCAATTAAAATTTCATCTCAGAAAGCTCCTACTGCTGCTACTTTATAAAATGTGAGCTATACCTCATCACAGTTTTATCCTATTCTAGTGTGTTTTTATATTCCCTACAGCATTACATAAGCATTTGTATCATTTGCAATTAGAGATGTAGAATAATGAAGACCATTTCACTTGAAATGAGTGAATCTTCAGGTGTTAAATGTATGAGAAAGGCACTGAGTGAAAAACTAGGTGGCTTAAAGTACTGATCATGCTGCTATATAACATGACTGGTTGTCAGGCTTGGAAGAGGTTTCCTACTTGAAGTTGAAAAGGACAATGAAAAATAAAAATAAAACCATTGGTGGTCAGATTCTGTAAACACTGCCTGTATGAAGCAACTGTCAAAATAAAATGTCTCTGACTCCTTAAAAATGTGTGAGAAAGGGTGGGTGTTTCAGTCCAGTGCTACTGGTTTCTACACAGTGAAATAATTTTTCTTTAATATCAAAAAACTGTGCATAAGTACTGCACTTGGACCTTGAGGTAACTTATAGTGCTATATAAAATTGTACACCTGGGTTGCTTTCCTGAGGAGTATAGTGGGACACAGGACATTCTGACTATCTTTGAAAGTTTTATGTTAGAGCAGAAGAGCAAATGAATATATGTTGTCTTCTGTCTCATAATTATACATGTTCTTTATATGTTCAAGGATATGGACTCTTGAACCATTCACATTTTATCCTATGCAGGGTCTGTTCCCTGACATGTAGATGAGCTAGATCTCTCTCCTCTCCTCTCCTCCTCTCCTCTCCTCTCCTCTCCTCTCCTCTCCTCTCCTCTCCTCCCCTTTCCTCTCCTTTCCTTTCCTCTCCTCACCTAATCCCCTCCCCATTTCTCCCCCTTCTTCTTTCTCTCTGAATGTAGTATGTCTGTCCTTGTTTAGTATAGTATACAAAACAATGTTATTCCAACTGAACATGTCACATTTGCTATCCATATGTAACTAACCATAATAATACACAATCCTTTTTAATATCTTAGAATTTGATACATCAATATCATCTATGTGATTTTCTAAATAAACTCTTTACCACTCAGCCCTGACCTGGGGAAGGGAGGCAGTGTCTGTGATATTTCTAAGCATTAAAATGAACAGGCAATCCTCTACAGCCTCTCCCTGCCCACTCACCTTCATGTTCATGGCCAAGACCTTCATCAGATTCCTTCATTAGGGATTCTGTGATCTGATCCTTTCCGCGCATGAAAACTGGTTGGTTGACTGTGACCCCTAGAAGAAATGAAAGTGTTGTTTTAATTTAACAGAGCAAAAAAGAGAGAAAGGCAGGGGAGATGCTGGGATTCAGCATAGACAGTAAAGCCCAGCAGGCCAAAGAGTTGCAAGGGACGAAAATGTAGGCTGTGAGTCCTGAGCCCTGTGGTAGCTGGTCTCTGCAAACACCTCTACAAGTACTGGAAAAGAGTAGGATACTCAGTGAGTGCCTTCATCTTTCTTCCATGAAGAAAATGAACATATGTGAGAAGAACACAAGGGACTGGGGAACACATTGACTTGTACAAACAAACAGACAAACAAGCAAACAAATACTTCATTTTACCTAGGCCTGTCATTCTGATGTAGTTTTTTTTCATAAACACATAGGCACTTTTCTGCCATTTTGTCAGCTTTGTCCATTCTTCCTCAGAGAAGTATTTGGAAATATCCTTGAAGGACTAGAAAAGAAAATAAATAGAAGCTTTCATGGCTACTTTGCTGGACATGTGTAAAATTTAGCTCAGAATTCCTTCTTTGTAACAGAAACTTGGTCACCTAGAATGTCAAGATAGTCTGTCCTGAACAAAGTGAAGGCCACATGAGAAATAAGACGTAGCAACAACTTCTTCCCAAGAATACCAGAGGTGGTCAATATTGGCTACTTGTTCTCCTGCATTTATAAATGTCTGAGAGTCACCAAATAAGCAAGGTTACAGATCACAATATTCATATCAACAGGGCTGCAGTAGAAGGACATGCTGCAGGGCTGCAGTAGAAGGACATGCTGAAAGTGTGTGTGTGTATGTGTGTGTCAGAGAGAGAGAGAGAGAGAGAGAGAGAGAGAGAGAGAGAGAGAGAGAGGAGAGATCTTGAAATTTTTGCATGTCTTATGAAGACACTGTTTCTTGTACCTTGTGACTCTGTTCCCACTTCATATATTGGCCCATGGTTGTTAAGCTGCCTCTGCCCAATCCCCACCATGACTCCTTACCTTGGACATCTTCTCTTGTTTAAAAATATCCCCGGGGCTCTTTGTACAGGAACTGTCTGTATTCATGGCTCTGGAGAAAGTATCATGTTGAAGATCATGAACTGACTCTCTCCAAGCACAAAAACAAATTTCCTGTAGAAGAAGATAGTGTGGAGGGATAGTTGCACTTACAACTTGGAAGGATTGTGTTCCTCTTATCTCTGGGATAATATATACTAGAGATCTCTGGGAGAAGTAGTTAGGAATAGGAAGGATTCCATCAGCATGTATGAAGTGACCATTAGTACCTGAGAATGGGTGTTACTGTCCTAACTAGTTGCCCTGAAGTGTATCGTAAACTGAATAGAAAAGAGCAGGCTGTTGGATTTGGCAGGTACAGACACAACATATTCTCATCTATTTGTGGAATGTGAAAACTGATTTCATAGAAGATAAAAAGAAAGAGTTGTCACTGGAGGTGAGTGATAGGAAGTTCAGTAGAGGAAGGTAGAATAATAAATGCCAAATACAATTACAATTATTGATTGATTACTTATCAATCAATATACAGAGTGGGAAGGTATGTTTTGGGGACTGTGTGATATAGTACATGTGGATTTGAGAGGACAACTTTGAGAGGTTGTTTTTTTTTCATTCCACCTATGAAAAATAAAATATGTTTTAATTTTCTAGGATTTTTTAGCCATTTTAGGCTTAACTACAGATGAACAGAAAACAATAACTCTTCAAATACCTTTCTATGTAGTCTTTCCCCTTTGTCCAACTCTCCTAAGTTTTGTCACCATCCAAACTGCAAGGTTAGAATGAAATATTAGTAACTGCCAAGCTTGTCTTTTAGGCTATGTGTCTGATAACCTTTAAAAGAAGAAGGTACATAGAGATGAAACCACAGGGTTTTTCTGTTTGTTTGATTGGTTTAGTTTTGTTTCACTTTGAGAAAAAAATAATACAAGTGCCAGAGAAAAAGATAAGCCCTAGACTGTATTTAAGACTCTCTTGATTCCTCCATAAGATGAATGGGAGTAAACCTTATGCATAGGCTTTGTAACTCTTCTCTGCACTGAATGTGCCTGCCCACCTTTCTAGGCTAATGTTCAACTCTTCAAAATTGTGAAATAAGGAGTTTCCCTTTTAAACAAGATTCATTGAGAATAATTCTTCTTTTACACATCTTTACTTGTGATCTGGTGACCAGCTCACATTACCAACCATGTCCAATTTTCAAAATTGGTCAATCTTTATTGTTTCACAGTACAACTGGGATCTATAGTTTATAATAACTTATGGAGAATTTAGTAAAGAAGCAGAAAAGGTGCCAGGTTTAGTACTCCAAGTCTGCAATTTGAGATGACTTGATGGATGGGGAAGAATCAAGATCTATTCCAGGCCTGCTTTGGCTACAGTCAGGCTGGACCTTGTAGTTATAACTCATTCAAATAACCATTGAAAGCAGACTGCAGACACAGCTTAATAATAGAGTCCTGGCCTAGTGTGTGTGCCTGAAGCCCTGCTTTCATTTCCCATTAGTGGAGAAAGAAAATGAGTGTAGGAATGATAAATATTTAAGTATGGTTTATGAAAATACACGTATATCTTGAACAATTATACTGCCTTCCAATTGTGTAAGTGCTATTATTACATCCACTTAAGATAAATTGTAGATAAAAGTCAAAACAAATATTTTTTGTTGGCACCCACCTGAAATCCTAGCATAAAAATGCTTCAGTAGGAGGGTTCAGAATTGAAGGCCACCCTAGGCTACATTTATTTTTTTTAAAGTGTCATCAAAGAGCAATGCAAACAAAAATAACAATATTGGGAGTTGGTGAAGTGACTATTCAGTATAGGGAGTAAAATACATTTCTCAAAAAGCAGAGGAAAAAAATGAATTAATTTTACAAAACAAAACACTTTTACCTTTATTAAATTAGGTACTTTACTTCTATCAAAAATGTATTCTTATTACTTAACTTTCTGTAGTAGCATCTAAAAAGCTAACTTTCATCATGTATTCATAAGTTAATATCACTGTACTTTTCTCATGTTTCACCTGCCATTATCCTTTGCTATGGCCTCCTCCCTTTCTGGGTGCTATCTTTTATTTTTCCTATCATTCTTTCATCTACCCTTTTATGTTTTAGGTATATGCTTTTAAATATAGATGAGTCACCATGTGAAAAACAGTCTTAGGTATTTATCTCCCTTTTCTAACATTACAGGCATTGCTTAAACTTAACTCCCAATTTTGTTCTTTATCAGAAATTTTTTATGTATTATGTAGAAAATAAAAATTCTATGCAGCACAAGAAAAAGTGCATATTTCTGGGTACATACTGAATCTTCAATTCATGTACATTCCTCATTAGGTGTGTAATCTTGTTTTATTTTCTGTTAAGACAAAGTATGTTTATGATGCTAAGTGAACTGGAAAACTCTAGTCTCAGAGTATGGTTCTTTAAAATCCCACTCCATATACAGTATGTGTGTGTGTGTGTGTGTGTGTGCGCGCATGTGTGCTCGTGCGCATGTGTGCACATGCACATGTGCATGCACATATTTGTGTGTGTCTGTATGGTCATATTTTCTTGTAAAGTAGATCTGATTACCACAGGTCTAATGGGAGGCTGATGGTTATTAATTGACAAGGAAACAAATATATGGCTCAACTCTACAGAACAGAGGAAAGAGGAAGGTATGCTTATTTGAGTGGTTTGGGGGGCATTACTGTGCTAATTTTGAAAGTAATGTGGTAAAGAGAGATATGAACTCTGTTTCTACAGGACCAGGTATCATTCATGCTGAAGGAATATGAGGTGTTTCAAGACAGACTAATCTGGTGGACCCCCAAACTGAAGTCATTAGAAAAAAAATTTGAGAGTACACATTAAGCAGTCTCTGAGACTATGAAGACTGCAGCTTTATCCCAGAGGAGATGGTGAAAGAGTCCCTCAGACAGGCTATTTGGCAGTTCCTCTGACTGAGGAAATTTGGTTGATATTGAATTCTGTGGAGCTACGAATACTGTTCCCCTCAGAAATGGTGTTATAGGAGTCTGTTACATAAGATAGTTGTTTCTGGGATCCATGGGGGAATCACACAGTCAGTTTCCCTCAGAGCTCATTTGTAAGGATTTAGGGTTGCTGAAATAACAAAATGACTCAAGTCCTCTACATAGGATTATAGATGTTCACCTGTTCACTTCACAGGGTGTCTCTCAGAAAGAACCTACCTCCAAACACAAAGAAGAGGGAGTGTTTCTTCAGAAAGAGATCAAGTGTCTTGATTCAGCTGCCTCTCAAGAATCAGCAAACCAGAATAGTCAGTGCCCCTGAATGTCTCAGAAAAATGGGTGGAGCAAATGAGGTAAGAATGGGGTGCATTAGCACAGACTTCAGAGACAGAAAGTACTTCATAATGAGGGTGTGGTCCCTGGATGTTTCTACCTAAATTATCATATTTCCTCTCTCTGGCACTGGCTCTACAATGGTCCACTGAACTATTGAAAGAGATGTGCCTAAGCTTACCCACATTTTCACCTTTGTCTACATCCCATCATTCCACCCTTTCATGTATAGGACTGAATCTAAAGATATGATCTATATGCTGAAGGTTCAAACCTCAAATCCTTCACCTTTCTTCCAAGTGGTTTAGCTTGACATCTCTTTGCAATAACTTTACAAGCTTTCAATAATTCATAAAGGAAATACTAATGTCTTTACACACTATATATGTTTTTCTAAGAACTAGAATTGTATGGCAATTTCCAATAATCTTCTGATAAATAGTAGTAAATAATGTAATTAAGTGCTCCTTGATTGGTTTCTAAGTAACTGTGGCAAGAAAGTCTCCTATACCAAATTCATATGTGAAAATAATGATCGTACTAGGTCCTCTAAGATTTCCTCCCATAAATTTGGGCTACCAGTGTTACCCTTCTCAGAGTGACACTTTCCACTATTCTGGCAGGAAGAGGGTCCATGATCCTTGAGCCTTACAATAAGCCTCTCTCTTCATCATCTGTTTGACTTTTTCTTTATTTTTAAAGTTCATTTCTTTTTCCCTTAAAATATTCTGTATTTATTCACTTTACATCCTGATCAAAGACCACCTACAACCACCCTTCCCAGTTCCACTTTCACACCCCTCCCCCATTTCTCCTTCCCTCTCCTCCTCTAACCTACCCTAGATCATTATGTCTCAGCAAGACTAAGCACATCCTCTCCCACTTAGGCCAGGCAAGGCAGCCCAGCTAGGGGAAAGAGATCCAAAGGAAGACATCAGAGTCAGAGACAGATCCTGCTCCAATTGTTAGGGGACTCATGTGAAGACTAAGCTGCATACCAGTTGCAAAAGGGCCTAGGTCCTTTTGGTTGGTGGTTAAATCTCTGTGAGTACCCATGGGCCCAGGTTAGTTGACTCTGTAGGTCTTCTTGTGGTGTCCTTGACCACTTTGGCTTCCTAAATTCTTTCTGCAACTCTTCTGCACGACTCTCTGAGCTCTGCCTGTTGTTTAGCTGTTGGTATTTGTATCCGTTTCCATAACCTGCTGGATAAAGCCTCTCAGAAGATAATTATGCTAGGCCCCTGTCTTCAGGCATAGCAGAGTATCATTAATAGTGTCAGAGGTTGGCTTTTGTTATGGCATGGGTCTCAAAGTGGTCCAATCATTGGATGGCCATATCCTCCTTTATTCAGGAACATCTTGTAGGTAGGACAAATTTGGGGTCACATGTAGCCGCCTGCGGCCACGGATTAACTGGGTTCACCTGAAAGGGGGGCTGAAAATGAGGAAAGGGACAGAGGGCAAGAAAAGATGAAACTGAGACAAAGTTCTCTGATCAAGGCTCAAAGTTTAATGTTCAGCTCTCAATTTAAAGGGAAAGGCCCCTCCCGAACCCTTTCTTGTTTCAGCTGGAGATGGGTGGGGGGACCCGTCCTGGGTCACAGCTGGAGATATCTCAAGGCAAGCCCAGCAGGCAGTTATTCTTCTAAATTCCTGTGCAGCCAAGTTGGGTAACTCCACCTTGATCCTATCACTTGGTTTGTTGTGGTAAACAAGGTCTGCTCAAGACTGGGGGAAGGGCACAGTCACAGATTTTCTGAGTGGGTTGGTGTCTTCTTGCTTCTGTTGGAAGTCCTACCTGGCTACAGAAGGTAGCCACTTCAGGCTCCATATCTCCCAATGCTAGGAGTCTCAGCTAGGGTCATCCTCATATCCTCACAGGAACCTCCACATCACAGGCCTCCAGCTTGTCCCTAGATGCCCCTAACTGATTTACCTTCTCATCCCCAGCCCTCTTACCCTCACCCTGCTCTCCCAATACCCGATCCTTAATCCCTGTTCCCCTCCCAACCCCTCTCACCCAATTCCCTTCCTCCATCAACTTCTGCTATCTATTTTAACTCCTTTTCTGACTGAGATTCTAACATCCGCCTTTGGGCTATGCTCATTACTTAGTTTCTTTGGGTCTATATTATACCATGGTTATTCTGTACTTTATGGTTAGTGTCCACTTATAAACGTGAGTACATACCATGCTTGTCTTTCTAGCTGTATCACCTCACTCTGGATGATTTTTTCTAGTTCCATCCATTTGCCTGAATATTTCATTATGTCTTTGGTTTTGAGAGCTGAGTAGTATATTACTATATAGATGCATCACATTTTCTTTATCCATTCGTTAGTTGAGAGACATCTAGATTGTTTCCAGTTTCTGGCTATGACAAATAAAGCTGCTCTGAACATAGTTGATCAAATGACCTTGTAGTATAGTGGGGCATCTTTGAGTATATTCCCAGGAGTGTTATATTGGAGTCTTGGGGTAGAACTATTCCCAATTTTCTGAGAAAACACCAGATTGATTTCCATGATGGTAATACAAGTTGGCACATCCAGCAGTAATGAAGGAGTGCCTCCTTGCTCCAAATCCTCACCTGCATGTGGTATCACTGGAGTATTTTATAATAGCCATTCTGAAAGATGTAAGATGGAATCACAGAATAATTTTGATTGGCATTTCCTGAGGCCAAAGACTTTGTACATTTAAGTGTTTCTCAGCCATTTTAGATTTCTCTGTTGAAAGTTCTTTTTAGGTCTGGGTTATTTGGTTTATTGGTGTCTAAATTCTTGAGTTCTTTATATATTCTCTATATTTGTTCTCTATCAGATGTAGTGTTAGTGAAGATTTTTCCCATTCTATAGGCTGCTGTTTTGTCCTATTGATGGTATCCTTAGCCTTGTAAAACCTTTTTAGTTTCATGAGGTTCCATTTAATAATTGTTAAACTTAGTGCCTGAACTATTGATGTTTTGTTCAGAAATTTGTCTCCTGTGACAATGTGTTCAAGGCAGTTATCCACTTTCTCTTCTATTAGATTTAGTGTCTGGTTTGATTTTGAGGTCTTGGATTCACTTGGACCTAAGTTCTGTGAAGGATGATAAATATGGATCTATTTGCATGCTTCTGAATGCAGACATCCAGTTAGAACAGCACTATTTGTTGAAGATGCTTTATTTTTCCACTGAATGGTTTTGGCTTTGTTGTCAAAAATCACATGTCCGTAGATGTGTGAGTCTATTTCTGGGCTTTCACTTCTATTCCATTGATTAACCTGTTTGTTTTTATGCCAATACCATGTGGGTTTTTTTATTACTATTACTTTGTAGTAGAGTTTGATATTGGGAATGGTGACTTTTCCAGAAATTATTTTATTGTATAGGATTGTTTTAGTTATCCTGGAATTTTGGTTTTCCATATGAAATTGAGAATTGTTTTACAAGCTCTGTAAAGCATTGTGCTAGAATTTTGACGGGAATTGCATTGAGTCTGTAGATTCATTCATAGACAGGAGTTTTTACTATGTTGCTGTTTTTACTATTCCTACTGGTCCATGAGCATGGAAAATCTTCTCATCTTCTGGTATCTTCTAAAATTTTTTTTCTTCAGAGACTTGTGATGCAGATCTTTCACTTGCTTGGTTAGAGTTACACCAATATATTGTATGTTATTTGTGGCTATTGTGAAGGGTGATATTTTGCTGATTTCTTCCTCATCCCGTTTGTCATTTATATAAAGGAGGTCTACTGAATTTTTTTGAGTTAATTTTGTATCCAGCCACTTCATTGAAGATGTTGATCATCTGTAGGAATTCTCTGGTAGAATTTTTGGGGTCACTTATGTATGTTATCATATCATCTGTGAATAGTAATGTGTTGACATTCCTTTTCAATTTGTGTCAACTTGATCTACTTTTTAAATTTTTATCCTCCTTTTTATTTTTTATTGGATATTTTATATATTTTCATTTCAAATGTTATCCCCTTTCCCAGTTTCCCCTTCATTATCTCCCAATCCCATCCCTCCTCCCCCTGCTTCTATGAGGGTGTTCCCCCACCAACCCACCCACCCACTCCCACCTTACTGCCCTGGCATTCTCCTATATTGGGGCATTGAACCTTCACAAAGCCAAGGGCCTCTCCACCCATTGATGCCAGATAATGCCAGACTCTGCTACATATGGGGCTGGAGCCATGGGTCTGAAGACCTCCACAGAGAGGAGACCCTCACTCAAGTCTCAGAAAGTCGCAACCACCCAGTAATCTGCTCGAGACACCATGAACCGGAGCAAAAGCGAGGTTTATTCGGGCATGTGTCAGATAGCTGCTGGTCAATTCGTATGCCCACGCAGGAGCTGAATTGACCCTGACAGCCAGTTTGAAAGGGGTTTTTAAAGGGAAAAACCACAAACCAAGGAATGGGGAGGGGGATGAGGGGTTGCTAAGGTGGCATAACATAAAAATAGTGGAACATTCCAAAGGAACCCAACCTACATGAGTCAGGATCAGGTGAAAACTCTCTGTATGCTATTCTTTTTCAAGAATGTGGTCCTGCCCTGTTACTTCGGCCTTGCCCTGTCACTGCGGTTCCCAGCTTGGTTCCCAGCTTGGTTCCCAGCGTGGATCCACCTAGCTCACTTGCATTCTTTCCTTTCTCTTTGCGGTCGGCCAGTTCCAGTAATGGTAACTGGTCTTTCCACATTCCTAACTTGCTTCATGGCTCGGTTTCTCAGAAAAATTTCCATGTCCTTATAAAGAAAGCCTAAAGAATATTTTATATGTCTAAAAAGGATTCTATATACCCAGTATCTATAATTTTTCACAAAATTCGGTTTGTGAGAATTCTTGGTTTTGCATCAACATTCATGAGGGAACTTGATTTGAAGTTCTCTTTCTTTGTTGGGTCTTCGTGTGGTTTTGGTATCAGTGTAACTGTGGGTTCATAGAACGAATTGGGTAGTGTTTCTTCTGTTTCTATTTTGTGAAATAGTTTGAAGAGTGTTTGTATTAGGTCTTCTTTGAAGGTCTGACAGAATTCTGCATCTGGTCCTGGACATTTTTTTGGTTGAGAGACGTTTTAATGACTGCTTCTATTCCTCTAGGGATAAGGGACTGTTTAGATTGTTTACCTGATTCTGATTTAACTTTGGTATTTAAAATTGTCCATTTCATCCAGATTTTTAAGTTTTATTCAATATAGGCTTTTGAGCTGATGATTTTTTTAATTTATTTAGTTTCTGTTGTTATTTCTCCTTTTTCATTTCTGATTTTGTTAATTTGGATACTGTCTCTGTGCCCTCTGGTTAGTCTTGCTAAGGGTTTATCTATCTTGTTGATTTTCTCAAAGAACCAGTTCCTGGTTTTGTTGATTCTTTATATAGTTCTTTTTTGTTTCTACTTTGTTGATTTCAGCCATGAGTTTGATTATTTCCTGCCATCTACTCCTCTTTGATGTGTTTGCTTCTTTTTGTTCTAGGGCTTTCAGATGCATTGTCAAGCTGCTAGTGTATGCTGTCTCCAGTTTCTTTTGGAGGCACTCAGAACTATGAGTTTGCATCCTAGCACTGCTTTCATTGTGTCCCATTGGTTTGGGTATGTTGTGCCTTCATTGTCATTAAATTTTAAAAAGTCCTTAATTTCTTTCTTTATTTCTTTCTTGACCAAGTTATCATTGCATAGGGCATTGTTCAGTTTTCATGTTTATGTGGGCTTTCTTCTGTTTCTGTTGCTATTAAAGACAAGCCTTAGTCTGTGGTTATCTGATAGGATGTATGGGATTATTTCAATCTTCTTGTATCTGTTGAGGCCTGTGTTATGACTGATTATATAATCAATTTTGGAAAAGGTACCATTAGGTGGTGAGAAGAAAGTATATTCTTTTATTGTAGGATAAAATGTTCTATAAATATCTGTTAAATACATTTGGTTCAAAACTTCTGTTAGTTTCACTGTGTCTCTGTTTAGTTTGTGTTTCCATGATCTGTCCATTGATGAGAATGGAGCGTTGAATTCTCCCACTATTATTATGTGAGGCGCAATGTTTGTTTCTTTTATGAATGTGGGTGCCCTTGTGTTTGGAGCATACATGTTCAGAATTTAGAGTTCTTCTTGGTAGAGTTTTACTTTGATTAGTATGAAGTGTCCTTCCTCATCCTTTTTGATAACTTTTGATTGGAAGTTGATTTTTTTTTGATATTAGAATGGCTACTCTAGCTTGCTTCTTGGGACTATTTGCTTGGAAAACTGTTTTCCAGCTCTTTACTCTGAGGTAGTGTCTGTCTTTGACACTGTCATGCATTTCTTGTATGCAGCAAAATGCTAGGTCCTGTTTACATATCCAGTATGTTAGTCTATATCTTTTTATTGGAGAACTGAGTCTATTGATGCTGAGAGATATTAAGGATTAGTGATTGTTGCTTCCTGTTGTTTTTGATGTTACTTTTGTTTGTGTGGCAATCTTCTTTTGGTTTGTTGAAAGAATAATACTTTCTTGCTTTTTCTAGGGTGTATTTTCCCTCCTTGTTTTGGAGTTTTCCATTTATTATCCTTTGTAGGGCTGGATTGGTGGAAAGATATTGTGTAAATTTGGTTTTATCATAAAATTGGGTTGGTGGAAAGATTATGTAAACTTGGTTTTGTCATAGAATATCTTGATTTCTCCATCAATAGTTATCAAGAGTTTTGCTGGGTATAGGAGCATGGGCTAGCATTTGTGTTCTCTTAGGGTCTGTGTGACATCTGCCCAGGATCTTTTAGTTTTCATAGTCTCCATTGAGAATTCTGGTGTATGTCTGATAGGTCTGCCTTTATATGTTACTTGACCATTTTCCCTTACTGCTTTTAATATTCTGTCTTTGTTTTGTGCATTTGGTGTTTTGACTATTATGTGTCAGGAGGAATTTCTTTTTTGGTCCAATCTATTTGGAGTTCTGTAGTCCTCTTGTATGTTTATAGACATCTCTTTCTTTATGTTATGGAAGCTTTCTCTTATAATTTTGTTGAAGATATTTGCTGGCCCTTTAAGTTGGGAATCTTCTTTCGCTTCTATACCTATTGTCTTTAGGTTTGGTCTTCTCATTGTGTCCTGGGTTTCCTGGATGTTTGGGGTTAGGAGCTTTTTTCGCTTTGCATTTTCTTTGACTGTTTTGTCAAATGTTTTTTCTATGGCATCTTCTGCACCTGAGATTCTCTCTTCTATCTCTCAGTATTGTTTGCATCTATGACTCCTCATCTCTTTCCTAGGTTTTATATCTTCAGGGTTGTCTCCATTTGTAATTTTTTTGATTGGTTCTATTTCTATTTTTAGATCCTGGATGATTTTGTTCAACTTCTTCACCTCTTTGGCTGTGTTTTCCTGTAATTCTTTAAGGGATTTTTGTGTTTCCTCTTTACAGGCTTCTAGCTGTTTACCTGTGTTCTCACGTATTTCTTTAATGAATTTATTTGTGTCCTTCTTGAAGTCCTCTATCATCATCATGAGATGTGATTTTAGATAAGAATATTGCTTTTCTGGTGTGTTGGGGTATCCAGGGCTAGCTGTGATGGGAGAACTGGGTTCTGATGATGCCAAGTAGCTTTGGTTTCTGTTTCTTATGTTCTTGCCCTTGCCTCTTGACATCTGGATATCTCTGGTGTTAGCTGGTCTTGCTGTCTCTGAATGTGGTTTGTCTCTCCTACAAGCCTGTGTGTCAGTACTCCTTGGAAACCAGTTCTCTTCAGGAGGAATTTGGGTATGGATAGCTGTGGCACAGGGTCAGCTCTAGGGTGCAGATGGAAACCCTATAGGATCCTGTCCCCATCTGTTCCTTGGTTCATGTGTCCTGATGGCTCTTGGGGATTTCCTCTTGGGCCAGGAATTTGAGCAGAAGTGCTGGTCTTATCTGTGGTCACAGGTGTGTCTATAAGCCTGGGAGGCCAGTTTTCTCCTTCACGTATTTTGGTTTGTAGTACTGTTGCAAGGTGTCAACTTCAGGTGCTGTAGCACAAGATCAACTTTGGATGCAGATAGAAACTGGAAGGATCATGTCCTAGACTGCTCCTCAGTTCCTGTGCCTTGAAGGCTCATAGAGTGTCCCTCTGAGCAGAAGTGGTGGTCTTACCTTTGCTCACAGACATGTCTGCACTCTTGGGATACCAGCTCTCTCTCACTGGTGTTTGGGTATGGAGCACTGTGGCACAGGATCAGCTCCGGGTGCTCTGGCACAGGATTTGCTCTAGGTGAAGATGAAAACTGGTGTGTGTAATCTTTTCGATATGTTCTTGAAAATAATTTTAAAGAATTATATTGAGAAATTTTGCATTTTTGTTCATAAGGGATTACTTTATAAAAGTTTTTGATATGTATTTTTCATTGATATGTTTTAAATCCTGTTCACTTCCCCATTTCTGGTTTCCCCACCTGTGACCCTTCCTCCATCCCCTCTTCCCTTCTCCTCAGAGTGGGTTGGTTTCCTCCTTGGTATTCCCCCACCATGGTACATAGAGTCTATGCAAGGCTAGCCACATCCTCTCTCACTGAGGTTAGAAAAGGCAGCTTAGCTAGTAGAACATATCCAATGGACAGGCAACAGATTTGGGGTGAGACCCTGCCCTAGTTGCTGGGGACCAATATGAAGACCAAGCTGCACATCAAATACATATGTGCAGGGAGGCCTAGGTCCAGCCTGTGTATGCTCTTTGGTTGGTAGTTCAGTCTCTGAGACCCCCAAGGGTTCAGGTTAGTTAACTCTATTGGTCTTCCTGTGGAGTTCCTATCCTCTTCAGGGCCTGCAATCCTTCCTTCTATTATTCGTAAGAGTCCCCAAGCTCCATCCATTGTTTGGCTGTGTTTGTCTACATCTGTCTGAGCCAGCTGTTGGGTGTATTGTCTCAGAGGACAGCCATGCTAGACTCTGGTCTACAAGCATAGCCTAGTATAATTAATAATGTCAGAGATTGGTGCTTTCTAATGAGCTGGGTCACAAGTTGTCCTGGTTATTGGTTGACTTTTCCCTCAGTCTCTGCTCCTTCCTTCCTCCATACATTTTCTTTTTTTGTAGACTTGGGTAGATAGTTTGTGGATTGGTTGATTTCCATCTCTACACTAGGTTCCTGTCTGGCTGTAGGAGGTGGCCTCTTCAGGTTTCATATTCACAATGCTATGAGTCACAAGTAAGGACACCTCCATTGATTCTTGGCTGTCTCCCTTCTCCCAGGTCTCTGTCTTGTTCTGGAGATTTCCTATCCCATCCCCACCCCTGTCAGTTGCATATTTCCATTCATTCCCATGGACATCTGCCCATTTTTCCTGTCCTTCCCCACACATGATCCTGAACCCTCCTCTTTCCTGCATCCTCATTCCTACCCAGTTCCCTTCTTCCATATGCTACTTATTTATTTTACTCATGCGTCTACGTGAGATTCAAGCATTCTCACTTGTGCTTTCCTTCTTGTTTAGCTTCTTCGGGCCTGTGGTACCTGTATTTTATAGCTAATATTCATTTATAAGTGAGGACATACCATGAATGTCCTTTTTGGACTGGGTTATCTCTTTTAGGATGACATTTTCAAGTTCCATCAATTTGTCTACAAAATTCATGATGTATTTGTTTTTTAATTGTGTAGATGTATATTTTCTTATCCATTCTTCAATTGAGGGATATCTAGGTTGTTCCCATTTTCTGGCTATTACAAATAAAGCTGCTATGAACATAGTTGAGCAATTGTCTTTGTGGGATAGTGGAGTATCTTTTGGATATATGTCCAGGAATGGTATAGCTGGGTCTTGAAGTTGAGCTATTCCAAATTTTGGGAGAGATCACCAACTTGATTTCCGAAGTTGTACCGTTTGCTCTCCCACCAGCAATAGATAAGTGCTCCTTTTGCTCAACATCATCACCAGCATGCACTATTTACATTTATGTTCATAAAGGGTATCAAATTATATCAGTTTTGTTGGGTCTTTTGTGGTTCTGATTTCAGGGTAATTATTGCTTTGTAAAGAGAAGTAAGAAATGTTCCTTCTACCAGTTTCTACATTGTGTGCTATTAACATTTTTTTTCTTTGATGGTTGGGAGAATTCTATTTTAAGTTCATCAGACTCTGACCTTTTCGTGGTGGGGGTTGGCTGGCAGACTTTAAATGACTGCTTTCATTTCACTAAGGTTAGGGTCTGTTTAAATTGTTTATTTCATCTTCATTTAAATTTTATAAGTCATATATATATATATATATATATATATATAAAATCAATTTCTTTTAGTTATTTCAGTTTGATGGAATACAGCTTTTCAAAGTATGCTCTTGTATTTCTATCAATTTTCTTGATGTCTGTTGTAATATCTCCCTTTCCATTATTAATTTTATTAATTTTGTTCTACTCTGTTTTGGTTAACTTGAATAAAAATTTGTCAATCCTGCTTTCTCCCTTATTTTTATTAAACTATTTTATTTATTTACATTCCAAATGTTTCTCCCTTTCTAGCCCCGACTCCCCAAATACTTCACCCCATAACCCTCCCCTTTGATTCTAGGGGGGTACCCCCCAACACACCCCCACCTAACCTCCACCCTCATCCATTTTTTTGACTAACTCTTCATTTATTTATTTTTTCCTATTTCATTGATTTAAGTCCTTAGTTTATTTCTTGCTGCATAATTTCTTCTTTTTTATTCTGGAGATTTCAGATGTATTGTTAAATTGCTAATACATGGTCTTCAAACTTTTTCATAGGCAATTTCTGTTATAAGCTTGTGTCTTAAACCCATCTTCATTGTGTTTTGTAGGTCTGGGTATGATGTGTTTTCCTTGTTAGTCAGTTATTAATAATATTTTTGGTTGACTCAATTTTCATTTATTAGTGAGTTCTTCAGCATACATAATGATCATATAGAAAACAGGATGTTATTCAATTTTCTTATATCTGTTGAGACTAGCTTTGTATACTGTCCATGCTGGAGAAAGTTCAACCAGCTGCTTAGAAGATATATTCTTTAGTGGTTGGCTAAAATGATCTATAAATGTTTATTAGTGTATCTTTTAAAACTTTCATCTAGATGACCAGTCTACTGGAGAGAGTGAAAATACAGCCCATTCAACTATGTTAGGTGCAGAATGTAGTGTTTCTTTTATGAACTTGAGTATCCTTGTATTTTGTGTTTATATGTTTAGAATTGTAGTATCTTGGT
This sequence comes from Grammomys surdaster, assembly GCF_004785775.1. Taxonomy (NCBI): domain Eukaryota; kingdom Metazoa; phylum Chordata; class Mammalia; order Rodentia; family Muridae; genus Grammomys; species Grammomys surdaster. Next base: position 3,234,114 of record NW_021604706.1, read on the forward strand.
AGATTTTTCCTTTAATGAGTATGTAGTACCATTCCCTACTTTTTTATCAATTTTAGATTAAATCTACTTTGTCAGATATTAAATGTAATTACAATTGCTTGCTCCTTATGTTCATTTGCTTTAAATATATTTTCTTGTATCATTTTACCTTAACATAATGTCTTTCCTTGAAAGTAAGGTAAGTTTCTTGGATGGATGCAGAAGAAAGATATATCCTGTTTTCTATTCCAATTTGCTAGTGTATGTCTCTTTAGTGGAGAATTGATATGATTAATATTGATCTATTAATGACATTGTGTATTAATTTATGATATTGTGTCATGCCATGCTTTTCCCCTCTTCTTTGGAACAACTATTCTGGGATAATTTTTTTTTTTGTCCTAAGGAGTATAGTTAACCTTCTCTTCTGACTGAAGTTTCTCTGTTAGTGTCTTCTGTAGAGATGGACTGGTGGACACAATTAAAAAGAAGTTGCTTAAACTTGTTTTTAATTGTGGAATATTTGTATCTCTCTATCACTTGTAGTTGATGAGTTCTCTGTGCATAGTAGTGTGGGCTTGCAGAGCTTATAGAGCATTAGGTTTCCATACCAACCTCTAAATGGGCTAGCCCATTCTGACCATCTCTCCCTGCACTCATTTCATCTCTCACCACACCTGATCTAATCCCCTCACTCCACTTGCCCCCAGGCAGCCTATAAAATCTATTCTATTTCCCCTGCACTGTGTCCCCTCTAATTTCCTCCTCTTTACCTAACCTCTCTGGGTGTGGATTATAGATTGGTTATCATTTATGTAATGGCTAGTATCTCCTTATAAGTAATCTTCCTGAGTCTGGGTTACCTCATTCAGGGTAATTTTTTTTTCTAATTCTATTTATCTCTGTGATGTCATTACTTTTAGCAGCTGAGTAATACTCCATTGTGTAAGTGAACCATATTATTTTTTAATCCATTCTTCTGTTGAGGGACATCCATGTTTTTTTCCAGTTTCTGGATATTATTAAATAAATCCTCTATGGACATTGTTGAGCAAGTGACCTTGTAGTAGTGTTGCCCAAGCCCTCCACCCCACAGACAGTCCTTGGGGATGGGGAATGAAGGCTCAAAATGAACAACACAGATTCTGGGAGGCAGATGAGAAACAGAAGTAAACTCATTTATTGTTGTAGTGGAGAATGCCTTTATACCATCTGCCTATGTCCCCTTGGTCCATATCACTTGTCCCATGCCACTGGAACTGCCCAATTGGATGCTCCATCACGCTCTCTGTCTTGGTTCATCTCTGGGTGTCAGGCAGGTTCTGGGGTTAGTAAATGTGTAAGTGCCTACTGCACATGTGTGGGCCATTGTGGGCTGTTAATCAGAACATGCTGACTCACTCCTCCTATACCCTTTTTACTTTAGAAGTTGGCAGCTAAGTGAGAGCCAGAGTTCTGTGCCCTGACCTTGTTGACCCCACCTCAGTGGATGACCAGCATAGGGTACCATGTATGTCTTAGGTTGCCACAGCTATTGGGATCTTACTTACCATTGACTACTGTTATTCCCAGTTTGCGAGATCCCCAAGAGACCACCAGAGACCACAACTCTGATGCAAGTCCATTAGAGTCTTTATTCGAGTTCAGACTTGGGTCACAACCCTCCCTGAACAACAGGTTAGGAAAGTGATGCTTGGGCCTAGGGGCTTAGGGTTTTTATAGGGAAATTTTGCAAGCTGGGGCTTTCAAGCCATGGCGTTACCTGATTGGATAAATGAGTAAAGGAATGTTAACCTTCAAATGGATAGCATTAGTTCAGATAACAAGGAGAGACCACACATCTGAAAGGGGGCATCTTTGACCTGGGAATGATTAACTCGACCTGTTATTGTGACTATTTTTTCCTGTTGTTGCAAGCTGGCCACAGCTGTTGTGTCTATTTTTGCCTGCTGGGGATGCTTGGCAGTCTCTTTCCTAGAGTTCAAGGATGAGGGCCTTATTACTCTAAGACAGCAGCTTTCTGCTTCCTCCAAGGAAAGCAGCTTTCCCCAAGGTTCCCCCAAGGACAGTGGTTTAAAATAAAGTTTAGAGGACAAGATGGAATCTGTACTGCTGCTTTTGGTCTCTTCAACTACCAGCCCTGGAAGGTCAGCCTTCCTGAAGAGCATGTTTGGATGGAGTAGACTGACCTATTAGAAGGCCTTTCTTATCTCTAAGAATTATGCCTGTGTAACCTTTGGAGGAGGGCCCTGTTAAGAGCATTCCAGGGCCATCAGCACTTGGAGTGTAGTCTTACAAGTGGAGCACTAGTTCAACATATACTCCATAAACACTTAAACAGAATAATTACTAATGATAGAGCACCCTCTAACATTGCATAAGTGACTATCTAAGAAGGATCAAAGAGACTTTTAAGGTTGTCCCATACTTTAGTGATAAAGCTCACTTCAAAGGATATACCCAGAGATTTAGTGAAGTTTAACTTATATATTTGTTTCCTTAGGATTATAGAATAATTGAAGAACTTGGTGGACCATGTTCCCTTGATATAATGGTCCAGCTTCAGTCTCTCTGAGGTATAATTATGTACCTGGTAGGGGATCAGGCAAAAAGACAATATGCAAGAAGAGACATGTCCTGTACCATCTCGAGTTCTTCTGACTACAGGTTAACTTGTTATTGTAAAATATGGATGACCCAATAAAAAGGTTGATTAAGCATCTCCTGTGCCTGGAGGGCATCAAAAGAATGTAGCACTACTCTGTCTAGCATTTCTGCTGTTGTCACAGTTTGGATCATGGCCACTGCAGTTGCCCTTGCTATAGCTGCTAGAATGGCAGTACTGATGGCTGCAGTGATGCTGAAGTTATGTTTGACTCACGCTAGGGCTTACAGGTCAGTTTTAGGCATCAAAGTGGTAGCATGGAAATGACTTGCATTAGTATCCATCACAGGTATCCATATAACAGCAGGTTTACATAGGAGAATGGCCAATGTGATGTGGTGGACCAGAATGCCACTAAATAGCATGGCATGTTAGAACAGCTTAGCACTTCTTAGATATGAGAAGTATTTGTGAGAAGAAAGAAGAACAGGGGGCAAACACACACTGGGGTAGGGGCCCAATCAATCTGGGAGGCTGTTATTATCTCTACATTTATACCATTGCAAGCTGGATAAGTAAAAGTCCCATTAAAGATTCTACCACCCATTTATAGGAGGAGGTGGCACAGGTCGATACATCCGAGGGCCACACAATGGTCCCAGTTTCCCAGAAAGGTGTCATATCAAGTCAGGATGGATGATCTATGGTAATAGGCTGGTCCTTGGGTGATAGAAAGTGTCATAGCTGTAAGGTGTAGTAGGTCAAATTGAGATAGTTGGTGTTAGCAGTATGAACCCTATTCTCCTAGGCTAGGCCACTCCAGTCATATTGGGTTTGAATTTGCATAGAACATTGTTTCAGGACCTGCTCAAACTAGGGTGAATTGGATCCTAACTTATTTGCCACCCTCCTAATGAGCTAATGAGGGATAAATCAGTAAGGGGGTGGGCACCTATGGTTGCATAGCTAAGTTGGGTCCCATATTGGCAGGATATGTATCAACATGGGGCCTAGACCATGGCAGGGAAGTGGAGTAAGGTAACAAAAATACTTAGCTATTTTTACTTGAGCAAATTCAAAGTACTTTATTTTAATTAAATTAGAATATAACCTAACCATTGTTTTACTATCTGGCTCTTAACTTGCATTACTTAATCATCTTGTTCTTAAATGAATTGTATAGGCACAATGTCTATCTAAGAGTAACAATACTAATCTCAAAATGTCTATCAATATACAGATTCATACCAATGAAAACCTTAATTCCATATTAATATATAAATTCTGTACCAATGTAAGAAATTATAACTTCAATTTTATATCAATTACAAAGATTTCTACCAATGTAAGATTACGGCTACACAATGTTTTGTTCTAGAATATTTAGCAATCTATCCCATCTATTTCCTTTGTGTTCAAAATTATGACCATTCACAAATTATCCATTAAAATGACAACCTATCTATAATTTTAAAGTAACCATAACCAGACACCCAAACACAAAGAGTTGAACTGATGACATTCCATGGCTTCTTCCTACTGAATAGGGTTGATGAGAAATTCTTTAAACAGGTGTGGAAGGGTAGGAAAATTTAAAAATTGTTTAGACTTAAGAAAGCTAGCTTTAACATCTGTTGTCCAGTCTCTGTATGCTTAGAAGCCTCAGGACTTGACTGAAGTTCTGACTGGATCAGTCCGAAAAGGGGGATGAGGTAAGATGAACTGAAATCAGTAGCAATTCCCAAAACTGTTCTAGAAGCAAGTCTCTGGACAGCATCAGTAAGCAGGGTGCTGGAACAGCAGGTCAGTTCAGCATCTCTGAGGATGAATCTTCTCAAAGTTCTACATTCTGCAATATATGAATCTCACAACCAAAATTTTAGCACCATTAAGAAATTTGTATGGATTTTGCAAGGTGCACACATGAGTAAGGATGAAATTTTGCTCCTTTTTCAAGAAGATGAAAGACAACTGTCTTTTTATGAGTTATTTTTATTAGTAATGAAATGTAATAAGTTTTCATTCATGCCACATAAAGGACGGCACAAAGAATATTAAGGATTGCATAACCAACAAGATTTATGATCCAATTTTAGCTTAAGTTTTGGCTAGAGATATTTTTATTTCTAAGCCAGCTACTGGGCTGTTCCCATGTTCAGGAATCAGCAGATCAATTTTCCTGTCTATTTGATTTTCTCAAATTTTTCAAGATCTTCATGTGGTCTTCTCCTGTCATATCTGATCCATATCACTCTGGAAGGTGTCAATAACCTATTCTCCTTTCTTGTCAACACAAAGGCAGAATCTTTCTCCCAAATTAGCATGTCCTTAGTCAAGTAGCCATATTTCCTTAAGGGTATAGTTTGACCTCTCTCCATGATGAACTTTAACACAACCACCAAACTCATAACCACACTCATTTTGGTAATAAAAACAATTCAAAGCAATTAAAACAATCTAGACAAATAATATCTGTTGAGACATTATTTCTCCTGTCTTCTGGCCCAACCTACATGAGATCAAGGCTTAAATTGTTTATATACTTGTGTAAATTTGAATCTTCCTTACTATAAAGATTAATATCTCTGTGGGTACATATTGTAGTATGTCCTTTTCTCTGTATATGTTTCTCCGGGCCTAAATTTCTACTGAGATAGTCTAGGCTCTCTACCACCTGCTTTCAAACTAATTCTTTTAAAGACCAAAAGCCTCAATATTTATATATCTCTGTATTTAACTTTAATTACATTCCATTCTACTTACTGTATGAGCCTACTTATAGAATCTAAATTTTAATTAATCATTCCATTCATTTACATCTCAAATGATATCCCATCTCCAGTTACCCCTTCATAATCCCCCTATTCCACATCTGCCCTCTCCCCCTCTCCTTTGCCTCTATGAGGGTGCTCCCCAACCACACATTCTCTCCATCCTCACCGCTCCAACATCCCCCTATGCTGGAGTATCAAACCGCCACAGGACCAAGGGCCTCCCCTCCCATTGATATCAGACAAGGCCATCCTCTGCTACTTGGTTGTTGGTTTAGTCCCTGGGAGCACTGAATGGTCTGGCCAGCTGACATTGTTCTTCCTATGGAGTTGTAATCCTCTTTTGCTCCTTCAGTCCTTCTGCCAGTTCCCCTACCAGGGTCCCCAAGTTCAGCCTGATGGTTGGCTCCAAGCATTCATATCTGATTTGTTCATTTGTTGGCAAAACATCCCAATGAACAGCCATACCAGGTTCTTGTCAGAAAATGCCTCTTGATAATAACAACAGTGTCAAGGTTTGGGGTCTATAGACAAGATGGATCCCTGGGTGGGGCACTCCCTGGATGGCCCTTTCTTCAGTCTCTGCTCCATTTTTTGCCCCTGTCTTTCTTTTGGACAGGAACATTTCTGGGTTAAAACCTTTGAGATGGGTGGGTGGCCCTGTCCCTCTACCAAGGGTCATGCCTATTTACTGGAGGTGGTTTCTACAGGTTCTAACTCCCCTTCACTGCATACATTTCAGCTAAAGTCATCCCTCTTGGGTCCTGGGGAGCCTCGTGCTTCCCTGGTGTATGGGACCTGCCAGTGGCTATACCTGCATACCCACAACTGATACATACTTTTATTTGATTTCTTGACCCTCTGTTCCTCTCTCACATCCTCTCCAGTACCTGATACTGCCCCCTTTATTTCCTCCCCATCCTCTCTCGCTCCCAGGTACCCCCTCCCTCCACCTCTCTTGATCATCCTGATCCCCCCTCAATGCCAGACTGAAGCATCCACATCCTGGCCTTCCTTCCTCCTAAGCTCCATATGGTCTGTGAATTGTACCATATGCATTGTGAGCTTTTGAGCTGATATCCACCTATCAGTGAGTACATACTATATGTGTTCTTGTGTGTCTGGGTTACCTCACTCAGGATGATATTTTCTAATTCCATTCATTTATCTGTGAATTTCATGAAGTCACTGTTTTTAATGGCTGACTAGTACTCCATTGTGTAAATGCACCACATTTTCTGTATCCATTCTTCTGTTGAGGGATATCTGGGTTGTTTCTTCTTTCTGGGTATTATAAATAAGGCTGCTATAAACTTAGTGGAGCATGTTTCCTTGTTATATGTTGCAGAATCTTTTGGCTATATGCCCAGGAGTGATATATCTGGGTCTTCAGGTCGAAATTTACCCCATTTTCTCAGGAACTGCAAGGTTGATTTCCAAAGTGGTTTTAGCAGCTTCCAGTCCCACCAGCATTGGAAGAGTGTTCCTCTTTCTTCACATCCTAGCCAGCATCTGCTGTCACCTGTGTTTTTGATGTTAGCAATTCTGATTGGTGTGATATGGAATCTCAGGGTCATTTTGATTTGCGTTTCCCTGATGACTAAGGATGTTGAACATTTCTTTAAGTGCTTCTCAGTCATTCTAGATTCCTCAGTTCAGAATTCTCTGTTTAGCTTTGTACCCCATTTTCACATGGGGTTATTTAGTTTCTGGAGTCTAACTTGAGGTCTTTGCGTATTTTGGATATTATCCCTCTATCACATGTAGGGTTGGCAAAGATCTTTTCCCAATCTGTGGCTTGCCATTTTGTCCTATTGATAGTGTCCTTTGCCTTACAGAAGCTTTGCAATTTTATGAGATCACATTTGTAGATTTTTGATCTTAGAGCATAATCCATTGGTGTTCAGGATATTTTTCCCTGTGCCCATGTATTCGAGGCCCTTCCCTACTTTCTCTTCTATTAGATTCAGTGTATCTGGTTTTATGTGGAGGTCCTTGATCCACTTGAACTTGAGTATTCTTCTACATGCTGACCTCCAGTTGAACCAGCACCATTTGTTGAAAATGCTGTCTTTGTTTTCCCACTGGATGGCTTTAGCACCTATATCAAAGATCAAGTGACCATAGGTGTCGGAAAAATTTAAAAAAGGCCGCCACAGCGGCGCAAGCTCGCGCCGCTGTGGCGGGTCCCACATTAGGGAGGGAGATCTTATGGTTCCAGCGGCAAGAGGGCCTTGGCGGCGGCAGGCCCCAATAACACGAGGAAGTCCTTGGTTCCAAAAAGATTTACTGTCATGACGGATAATAGATGGATCTAGGCGTACCCCCCAAAAAAACTCAGGGCAGTCCCGAGTTATATAGGGAGGGAGAAAGGGGGAGGATTGGGGGAGGATCTGGGGGAGGAATGTTTAATTTGCTCTGCCCTCTGGCCTTCATTAGTATGTAAATCTCTAGGGCTTGAGGCCTATAGCCTGGCCTATGTGACTCTATGGAAATGTGACTGTTTTCAGGATCCTAGATGATGAGAGGGACCGAACTCCTGCCGGTTCTCACGCAGAATTCCACGGAGAATCTCGGGGTTCTAAGTACCTGCTCAACCATGACCCAGGATACCCTTATGCAGTCCCACACATAGGTATATGGTTTCATTTCTGGGTCTTCAATTTTGACTTCTTCCTTTCCAATTTGTATCCCTTTGACCTCTTTTTGTTGTCTAGTTGCTCTGGCTAGAACTTAGAGTATTATATTGAATAGAAAGTGAGAGAGTTGGCAGCCTTGTTTTGTCTCTGATTTTAGTGGAATTGCTTTAAGTTTCTCTCCATTTAGTTTGATGTTTGTTTGCTGTATATTGCTTTTACTCTGTATAGTATGGACCTTGAATTCCTGATCTTTCGAAGACTTTTACCATGATGGGGTGGTGAATTTTGTCAAATGCTTTCTCAGCATCTAATGAGATGATCATGTGGGTTTTTTCTTTGAATTTGTTTATATAGTGTGTTACATTGATGGATTTCCATATATTGAACCATCCCTGCATTTCTGGGATGAAACCTACTCGATTATGGTGAATGATCATTTTGATGTGTTCTTGTATTTGGTTTGTGATAATTTTATTGACAAATTGATTGATAAGGAAAATTAGTCTGAAGTTCTCTTTCTTTATTGGATCTTTTTGTGATTTAGTTATCAGCATAATTGTGGCTTCATAGAAAGAATTGGGTAGTGTTCTTTCTGTTTCTATTTTGTAAAATCATTTGAGAAGTATTGGTATTCGGTCTTTTAAGGTTTGATAGAATTCGGCTGTAAAACGATACGGCCTTTGCTTCTTTTGGCAGGGGAGACTGCTAATAACTTTTCCTATTTCCTTATGGGTTATGGGACTGTTTATATGATTTATCTGATACTGATTTAATTTTGGTACCTAGTATCTGTCTACAAAATTACCCATTTTATCTAGATTTTACAGATTTTTGAATATAGATTTTTATAGTAGCATTTGATTTTTTTGAATTTCCTCAGTTTCTGTTGTTATGTCTCCCTTTTCATTTCTGCTTTTAATTTGGATACTGTCTCTTTGCCCTCTAGTTATTTTGGCTAAGGGTTTATCTATCTTGTTGATTTTCTCAAAGAACCAGCTCCTGGTTTTGTTGATTCTTTTGATAGTTCTCTTTGTTTCTACTTGGTTGGTTTCAGCCCTGGCTTTGATTATTTCCTGCCGTCTACTCTTCTTGGGTATATTTGCTTCTTTTTGTTCTAGAGCTTTCAGATGTGTTGCTAAGCTGCTAGTGTATGCTCTCTCCTATTTCTTTATGGAGGCACTCTGGACTATGAGCTTTCCTCTTAGCACTTCTTTCATTGTGTCCCCTAAGTTTGGATATGTTGTGCCTTCATTCTCATTAAATTCTAAAAAGTCTTTAATTTCTTTCTTTATTTCTTCCCTGACCAGCTCTACTTTTTTATCATACTAGGCCCACAATCCCAGAAATCCCCTATCTACCATGTTCAAAGATCTGGTTAAATTGTCCTGGCAAGACTTTTACATATCTTTAAAGCATTTGTTCATTCACTCTTCCTGACTTCTCTCTTCTGTGGAGCTCAATAGTTGCTGTGTCTACCATCTGGCTCTCTGCCTCTCATCTTAAGCAACTTGTATCAGTTTTGAACAGCAGGAAGAAATCTCCACATGGCTTGGGCAAAATCTGTATATTCCCATATAACCTTAAAAACAATTAAATCCAATTTACAAATCTCTATCCTTTATTTATCTGGTGGCTGGAGGCAGGAAGCTTTATTGTTTGCTTCTTTCTGTCCCCTCTTAGCAGGGAGCTTGGGGTAAATCACTGCTGTATTTCTTTGTCCTAGTTTCTTGCTCTGTAGTCACCTGACTTGGCTCCACTCTGCTGAGAAATCAGTTCTCCTACCTATTAAAGTATATCATTGTGTGTGTGTGTGTGTGTGTAGTCCATCCAAGAATTTCTTAATTAATAATGGATTCTTATCTTCAATGTAGCATGCCATATGTTGCATTTTGGTTGTACCACTTTGTGCTACCAGCTGATCTTAGCACATATTCCTGCCCAGAAGCTATCTCAGATCCACAGATGAAAGACACACACACACACACACACACACACACACACACACACACACACACTAGCTCATTTTTAACTTGCCTTACTGGCTCAATGGCTGGGCTCTTCTAAGCCTCCCATGGGTAGTGTGCCCTTTCCTTTAGTCATTGCGCAATATCTGTAAATCTGTCCTTAGCTTAGTTGCCCAGTTACCTTCTGTGAAGTCCATTCATTGGTCTTGCTGCAGAAGACCCAGGATGCTCTTTCATTGGCTACTTTCTCTTTCTGCCTACAGTTTGGAAGAGCTCCCTTGTAGCTCTGAGTCTGCTATGTTTCTCTCCCCCAAGTATATTGATTCTCCTCTTCTACTCTCCTAGCCTGTGGAAACCTGGAAGTACTGTCTCTTTCCACCCAGTTATTGGCATCTGGCATCTTCATTGATTGACCAAGAACCAACTGGGGACAACGGCAGTCAGCATCAGTACTCACAGATTCCTGATTAAATCAAAGCATCAGAACCACTCCTCCACAGTATTTCACCTTCTTTGTTTAACCTTTCTGTAGTTTGGGTATCAGAGTGACTGTGGCCAAGTAAAATGAATATGGCAATATGCCTTCTGTTTCTATGTTGTGGAATTTCTATGTTTGAGGAGTATTGGCATTAAATCTTCTCTAAGAAGTTTATAGAATTCTTTGCTAAAATCATCTCGCCCTAGGGGTTTGTTTTGTTATGTTTGGTTGGTTTTTTTGTTTTTTGATATGAGACTTTTGGTGACTACTTCTATCTAAATTGTTTATTGATCTTATCTAACTTTGATAAGTGGTACCTCTTGATAATATTATCTGTTTCTTTTAGATATTTTAATTTGATAGAGTACAGGTTTTTAAAGTACATCCTCATTCTCTGGCTTTCTTAGCTGACTGTGTTGTGTCCCACTTTTCATATCTTTGTATATTTGTAGATTCTTTCTTTGCTTTTTAGACAGTTTGGATAAAGGATTGCCCTCTTGTTGATTTTCTCAAAGTACAAATTCTTTGTTTCATTGATTCTCTGTGTTGTTCTCTTTGTTTCTAATTTCTTTATTTTAACCCAGTGTTTGTTTATTTCCTGCTGTCCACCCCTCTTGGGTGTGATTATGTGATTCTAGAGTTTCCAGGTGTGCTTTTAATTTGCTATTATGAGATGTCTCTGTTGGGCCGTGAAAGGGGTCTTGGTTTTTGGTAGAGCGCTGGTAGCCTGGAGACCCTGCAAGGGACAGGCATCCATTCTGCTGTGCTCCCAGAATCTAGGCTCCTAACATTCGGTCTAAGACCCTCATTTGACCTGCACTGTTCAGTCACGTAGGGCAATGCAGCCCCCCCCAAAGAGCACAGGTAGAGGGTATGACTACAGGCCTCAGGCCCTAGAGGGATTTACATACTAATGAGATACCTGAAGGCCAGAGGGTGGAGCCAATTAAGCATTCTTCCCCAGACCATTTTCCCTTCTACCTCCCTAGTTAACTCAGATCTGCCCTGAGTTTCACGGGGGTACTGCAAGATCTATCTACATCTGCCCTGAAAATAAACTCTTTGGAACCATGGACTTTCTTGTTTCTTTGGGGCCCACCATAGGAAAATTTGGAGAAGGCCTTTAATGCCTAGCTGCTGCAGCTGCTGCACCTAACTTCCCACCTGGAGGACCTCTCTCCATTCTAGTCACTGGGACTCACATCTTCAAGCAAGCTAGCCGGGCAGCTGAGTCTGCAAAGCTAGTATAGTAACCAAGTCTCTCCCACAGGGTGCTGCCGGGGCCTCTTTCTTCTCTCCTCCCCCCCATTTCTCTCAGCTGTGGGCCAGTTGGTAGCACACCTAAATAAGAGACTTCCGAAGAGGTATTGTCGGTGCTTGACCCTGAACAAGAACTTTAGATAGACAGGCAGTTCTCATAAATGATGAACTAGTCAGCTGTGGTGGTCCCAGGGTCAACCATCTAAGATTCTCCACACCTGTGGCACCTGCCCTCACCTCAGTTAAGGTTATGAGCAGTATTCGACTTTATAGGCTGCAGTTGGCCATGCTGACTTACAGGCCTTGGGTGTCTGTTTCCATTACATGTATGGCTTTCACAGAGGGGACTTATATGTGGTTCTGGCTTTCGATGAGTCCATGGCAGAGTCTAGAGCACGGTCCAGGAGAGTGTGCCTGGCTTATATTCTGCTGAGCTGCTTGTAGGTTTCTCAGATGCTCCAGTATGAGGAGAGTGGCAGGCCTGAAAGCTAATGGATGTTTTTGCCATTGCCAGAGAAGTAAATGTTGACTGATTCTTCTGGGAACATGGACTCTCTGGCTGAGTCTTTGCTTTTTCCACAGCTGATGTAGTTAATTGCCAAAAGTCGTAGATTTAGCTTCATTACATAGGGACTTGCCCTAATGGAAAGGCCTTTTCAGTCAGAGTATTTCTCCTTGGCCTTCCTAATCTGTCATTCTGGTCTCTTGCTGGCCAAATGCTTGAGGTTAATGTTCCTGCTCTAACCTGTGGCTTGCCCTCAGTTTGTGGTTACCTCTACTCTTAGTGGCATTTGCTAGCTAGTTAAAGACTCCTCAAGGGTAGCAGGCTCGCTGATGGTTGCTGCTGTAGGAGCCCTCAATTTCTTCCTGGGCTGAGTCTACAGTTTAAGTCAGGGTGGTCAGAGGGCCTGTGGGGAGCACCTGTGCTGGGGAGCATCTTTGTTATAGGTGGACTTTAACTTGGGCTGAATGATTGGATTTGTCAACTGGAACTTAAAAACAAAGTTTAAGGCCAGAGGGCAGAGCCAATTAAGCACTCGTTTCTCTCGGCTGTGGGCCAGTCGGTCGCACATCTACATACTCCCAGTCTCAGAACTTCTGCAGCCTCTCAGTGGCTGAGAACCCAAGGGCTTGAGACCAGTTGGTCCCTGTCCACCTCCTGGCCCGAGGATCCCCAATCCAAGAGCTCTGTGCCCACGTGGAACTTCAGACTGAGTGAGAACTTCCCCGCTGGGTGAGGCCCCATGGCATCTGCCCTCGGTGCCATGTGCTGAGTAAGCTCAGTCAAGACTCCCGAGCTCCGAATCACAACATCCCAACAAGATTTAAGAACCCACGCCGGCGCTCATGTGTGAGCTAATCATTCCCCTCATGTCTCCAATTTCTTTATGTAGGCACTTAGTGTTGTGAACTTTCCTCTTGGTACAGCTCACATTGTGTGCTATATATTTGGGTATATTTTGTATTCATTTTGATTAAAATACAGAAAATTGTTGATTTCATTATTTTTGTCTTGATCCAATTTTCATGTAGTAGAGATTTGTTCAGTTTCCATGAATTTGTAAGTTTTCTTTTTTTTCTGTTGTTGATTTCCAGCTTTAATTCATGGTGGTCTGATAGGATGCAGGGAATTATTTCCATGTTCTTGTATCTGTTGAGATTTTGGGTTGTGTCTGAGTATCTGGGAAATATAGGAGAAAGCTCTGTGAGGGACTGATAATAACTTATTTTTTGTGTGTGTATGGGTGAAAAGTTCATCTGTTAGCTCCATTTGGTTTATAGTATTTATTATTTCCAGTATTACTCAGTATTGATTTTTCTGGATAATCTGCCAGTGAGAGTTGGGTATTGAGATTTCCCACTATCAGTGTGTAATGGACACCATGTGACTTAAGCTGTAGTAGTGTTACTTTAACTTTATTGCAGTTATGTTGGGACATAGAAGTAAAAAATTGAAATGTCATCTTGTTGGATTGTCCTTTGATGAGTATGTAGTATTCTTCCTTATATCTTTTGATTGGTTTTGGTTCAAGGACTATTTTGTTATATATTAAAATGGTTACATCAGCTTGTGTTTTAAGTTCATTTACTTAGAGTATTTTTTCCAACTATTTATCCTGAGGTAATGTCTATCCTTCATGTTGAGGTATATTTCTTGGATGTAGTAAAAGAATGGATTCTGTTTTCAAATCCATTCTGTTTGTGTGAGTCATTGTATTGGGGAATTGGTAACATTGATATTGAGAAATATTGATATCAATATTGAAAGAATCAATGGTTAATTCCTGTCATTTAGTTGTTGTTGGTGGTGATGTGGGTGTGTGCCTGCTTGTGGGTGTAGCTGTGTGTATGTGTAACCTTTCTTTGATTTTGCTGGTGTGAAATTATTTCCTGTGTTTACATGTGTGTAGTTAAGTCCTTCTGAAGTAGTTTTCCTTTTATCACCTTCTGTAGGACTGGATTTGTAGATAGGTACTGTTTAAATTTACTTTATCGTGAAATATCTTGTTTTCTTCATCTATGATGACTGAAACTTTTGCTGTGTGTAGTAGTCTGAGGTATCATCTGTGGTCTGTTAGAATCTGCAGGACATCTCCCTGTCCTGACCAGCAGGGCATTAAACAGGGGTCTGGGGAGATCACCTGAATGAGAAGATGGGGGAATAATAGGCGAACACAAGGAAATGACAATCTGTCTATAGTCTGATCAGATCGCAATTTTTACTTTTGCACACAGGTTATATACACAAAAAGGCAGGATGTGGGGAAGGGGATGACGCAGGATTGTGGGTGTTCAGGGGGAATACAGATTGTTCAGGGGAAGTACAGAAATCTTTCAGAACAGAGTGTCAGCTGAGTGAAGGTTCAGGGGACAGACCACTGTGACTCCCCCTATGATTCACTTGTCTTTAAGTTGGTACTATCTACCAAGGTTACCTATCTACAAGGTCCATGACTAGCCAGGCTTGGCAGCCTTCCACCAAAGCTGCTTGTATACAATATCTTCTAGCCATCTGTTTCAGTGTTTTTCCACAGAGACCCATGACTTGGTGTTAGCAGGCATGTATGTCAGGCCTATTGCTGATTTTAGGCCTATGGCTGATTTTAGGCCTACACTGTACAAGCAGGACTACTCCTGACATCTCCCTAAGCCCTTCTGGGTTTTCTAGTCTCTGTTGAAAAGTCAAGTGTAATTCTAATAGTTGCATCTTTATAGGTTACCTTTTCTTTTCTCCTTATAGCTTTTAATATTTTTGTTTGTTCTGTATGTTTAATGTTTTGTTTTTTATGTGGCAAGAAGAATTTATTTTCTGGTCTAATCTATTTGGTGTTCCATATACATCTGTATAGGGATCTCCTTTTTTTTAAAATTTTTATTGGATGTTTTATTTACATTTCCTATGTTGTCCCCTTACCCCATCCCCCACCCACCCAGGAACCCCCAATCCCCTCACCCCTCTTCCTTCTTCTCTGTGGATGTAACCTCTATCTACCCCCGACTCCCACCTCCCCACCCTCAAAATTCCCACCCCCTGGGGCATCCAGCCTTCATGCGGTCAAGGATCTCATCTTCCACCTATGCCCAGCAGGGCCCTCCACTCTTACATATTCAGCTGAAGCCCTGGATCCCTCCCTAAGTGCTCCCAGGCTGGTGGTTTAGACCCTGGGAGCTGTGATTGGTTGGTATTGTTGCTCTCCTCATGGTGCCGCAAATCCTTTCAGCTCTCCTTCAGTCTTCACTCTAACTCCTCTATTGAGAACCCCATGATCAGTTGGATGGCTAGCTGTGAGCATCTGCCTCTGAATATGTCTGACTCTTGAAGACCTCTGAGGAGATATCCATATCAGGCTCTTATCAGCATGCACTTCCTGACTTCCACATCAGCATCTACCTTTGGTGATTGCACATGGGATAGATACTCAGGTGGAGTGGTCTTCAGACGGGCCCTCCTTCAGTTTCTGTCCTTCACTTTGTCTCCATATTTGCTCCCTTGAGTATTTTGTTGCTCCTTCTAAGAAGGACTGAATCACCCCAACTTGGTCTTCCTTCTTTATGGGCTTCATGTGGCCTGTGAGTTGCATCTTGGGCATTTCAAGGTTCTGGGCTAATATCCAATAATCAGTGAGTAAATACCATGTGTGTTCTTTTGTGATTGGCTTACCTCACTCAGGATGATAATTTCTAGTTCCATCCATTTACCTAGGAACCTCTCGAATTCATTGTTTTTAATAGCTGAGTAATACTCCATTGTGTAAATATACCACATTTTTTGAATCCATTCCTCAGTTGAAGGACATCTGGGTTCTTTCCAGCTCCTGGCTATTATAAACAAGGCTGCTATGAACATAGTTGAGCATATGTCCTTGTTATATGTTTCAGCATCTTCTGGGTATATGCCTAGGAGTGGTATAGCTGGATCCTCGGGTAATGCTATGTCCAATTTTCTGAGGAACCGCCAGACTGATTTCCAAAGTGGTTGCACCATCTTGCAGTCCCACCAACAATGGAGGAGTGTTCCTCTTTCTCCACACCCTTGCCAGCATCTACTATCACCTGAGTTTTTAATCTTAGCCATTCTGACTGGTGTGAGATGGAATCTCAGGGTTGTTTTGATTTGCATTTCCCTGACGACTAAGGATGCTGAACATTTCTTTAGGTGCTTCTCGGCCATTCCAGTTTCTTCTATTGAAAATTCTTTGTTAAGCTCTATACCCCATTTTTTAATAGGGTAATTTGGTTGTCTGGAGTCTAATTTCTTGAGTTCTTTGTATCTATTGGATATTAGCCCTCTATCAGATGAAGGATTGGTAAAGATCTTTTCCCAATTTGTTGGTTGTCGTTTTGTCCAATTGACAGTGTCCTTTGCCTTACAGAAACTTTGCAATTTTATGAAGTCCCATTTCTCAATTCTTGATCTTAGAGCATATGCCATTGGAGTTCTGTTCAGGAAATTTTTCCCCTGTGCCCAAGTATTCGAGGCTCTTCCGCACCTTCTCTTCTATTAGTTTCAGTGTATCTGGTTTTATGTGGAGGTCCTTTATCCACTTAGACTTGAACTTTGTACAAGGGGATAAGAATGGATCAATTTTCATTCTTCTACATGTTGTCCTCCAGTTGAACCAGCACCATTTGTTGAAAATGCTTTCCTTTTTCCACTGGACCATTTTAGCTCCTTTGTCAAAGATCAAGTGACCATAGGAGTGTGGGTTCATTTCTGGGTCTTCAATTCTATTCCATTGATCTTCCTTCCTATCTCTGTACCAATACCAAGTAGTTTTTATCACTATTGCTCTGTAGTACAGCTTGAGGTCAGGGATGGTGATTCCTCCAGAAGTTCTTTTATTGTTGAGAATAGTTTTTGCTATCCTGGGTTTTTTGTTATTCCATATGAATTTGAGAATTTCCTTTTCTAACTCTGTGAAGAATTGAGTTGGGATTTTAATGGGGATTGCATTGAATCTGTAGATTGCTTTTGGCAAGATGGCCATTTTTATTATATTAATCCTGCCAATCCATGAGCATGGGAGATCTTTCCATCTTCTGAGATCTTCAATTTCTTTCTTCAGAGACTTGAAGTTCTTGTCATACAGGTCTTTCACTTGCTTGGTTAGATTCACACCAAGGTATTTTATATTATTTGCAACTATTGTGAAGGGTGTCATTTCCCTAATTTCTTTTTCAGTCTGTTTATCTTTCATGTAGAGGAAGGCTACTGATTTGTTTGAGTTGATTTTATAACCAGCCACTTTGCTGAAGTTGTTTATCCGGTTTAGGAGTTCTCTGGTGGAAGTTTGGGGGTCACTTAAGTATACTATCATATCATCTGCAAATAGCGATATTTTGACTTCTTCCTTTCCTATTTGTATCCCTTTGACTTCTTTTTGTTGTCTAATTACTCTGGCTAGGACTTCCAGTACTATATTGAATAGGTAGGGGGAGAGTGGGCAGCCTTGTCTAGTCCCTGATCTTAGTGGGATTGCTTCAAGTTTCTCTCCATTTAGCTTGATGTTGGCTACTGGTTTGCTGTAAATTGGTTTTTCTATGTTTAGGTAGGGGCTTGAATTCCTGATTTTTCCAAGACTTTTATCATGAAGAGATGTTGAATTTTGTCAAATGCTTTCTCAGCATCTAGTGAGATGATCATGTGGTTTTTTTCTTTAAGTTTGTTTATATAGTGGATTACATTGATGGATTTCCAAATATTGAACCATCGCTGCATTCCTGGGATAAAACCTACTTGATCATGATGGATGATTGTTTTGATGTGTTCTTTGATTTGGTTTGCTAGAATTTTATTGAGTATTTTTGCATCGATGTTCATAAGGGAGATTGGTCTGAAGTTCTCTTTCTTTGTCGGGTCTTTGTGGGGTTTGGGTATGAGTGTAATTGTAGCTTCATAGAACGAATTGGGTAGTGGTCCTTCTGTCTCTATTTTGTCGAATAGTTTGAAGAGAATTGGTATTAGGTCTTCCTTGAAGGTCTGATAGAATTCAGCAATAAAACCATCTGGTCCTAGGCTATTTTTAGTGGGGAGACTTTTAATGACTGCTGCTATTTCCTGAGGGGTTATGGGACTATTTAGATGGTTTATCTGCTCCTGGTTTAACTTTGGTACCTGGTATCTGTCTAGGAAATTGTCCATTTCTTCCAGGTTTTCCAGTTTTGTTGAGTATAGGCCTTTTTAGTAGGATCTGATGATTTTTTGAATTTCTTCAGTTTCTGTTGTTATGTCTCCCTTTTCAGTTCTGATTTTATTAATTTGGATACTCTCTGTGTGCCCTCTGGTTAATCTGGTTTGTCTATCTTGTTGATTTTCTCAAAGAACCAGCTCCTGGTTTTATTGATATTTTGTGTTGTTCTTTCTGTTTCTATTTGGTTGATTTCAGCCCTGAGTTTGGTTATTTCCTGCCTTCTACTCCTCCTGGGTGTATTTGCTTCTTTTTGTTCTAGAGCTTTTAGTTGTGCAGTCAAGTTGTTAGTGTGTGCTCTTTCCAGTTTCCTTTTGTAGGAACTTAGAGCTATGAGTTTTCCTCTTAGTACTGCCTTCATGGAGTCCCACAAGTTTTGGTATGATGTGTCCTCATTTTCATTGAATTCTAAAAAGTCTTTTATTTCTTTCTTTATTTCTTCCTTGACCAAGTCATCATTGAGTAGAGAGTTGTTCAGTTTCCATGTGCATGTGGGTTTTCCATTGGTTTTGTCATTATTAAAGACTAGTCTTAGTCTGTGGTGATCTGATAAGATGCAAGGGATTATTTCAATCTTTTTGTATCTGTAGAGGCCTGTTTTGTGACCAATTATATGATCTATTTTGGAGAAGGTACCATGAGGTGCTGAGAAAAAGGTATATTCTTTTGTTTTAGGATGAAATGTTCTATAGATGTCTGTTAAGTCCATTTGGTTCATAACTTCTGTTAATGTCAAAGTGTCTCGGTTTAGTTTGTGTTTCCATGATCTGTCCATTGCTGAGAGTGGGGTGTTGAAATCCCCCACTATTATTGTGTGAGGTGTAATGTGTGTTTTGAGCTTTAGTGAAGTTTCTTTTATGTATGTAGGTGCCCTTGCATTTGGAGCATAGATGTTCAGAATTGAGAGTTCACCTTGGTAGATTTTTCCTTTGATGAGTATGAACTGTCCTTCCTTATCTTTTTTGATTAATTTTGGTTGAAAGTTGATTTTATTTGATATTAGAATGGCTACTCCAGCTTGTTTCTTGGGACTATTGGCTTGGAAAATTGTTTTCCATCCTTTTATTCTGAGGTAGTATCTGTCTTTGTCACTGAGGTGCGTTTCTTGTATGCAGCAAAATTCTGGGTCTTGTTTGTGTATCCAGTCTGATAGTCTGCGTCTTTTTATTGGGGAACTGAGACCATTGATGTTAAGAGATATTAAGGAAAAACGATTGTGGCTTCCTGTTATTTTTGTTCTTAGAGGTAAATTATATTTGTATAGTTATCTTCTTTTGGGGTTGTTGGAAGATTACTTCCTTGCTTTTTCTAGGTTGTAGTTTCCCTCCTTGTGTTGGCATTTTCCATTAATTATCCTTTGAAGTGCTGGGTTTGTGGGAAGATATTGTGCAAATTTGGTTTTGTCATGGAATATCTTGGTTTCACCATCTATAGTGATTGAGAGTTTTGCTGGGTATAGCAGTCTGGGCTGGCATTTTTGTTCTCTTAGGGTCTGTATGATGTCAGTCCAGGCTCTTCTGGCTTTTATATTCTCTGGTGAGAAGTCTGGTGTAATTCTTATAGGTCTGCCTTTATATGTTACTTGACCTTTTTCCCTTACTGCTTTTAGTATTTTTTCTTTGTTTTGTACATCTGATGTTTTGATTATTATGTGACGGGAGGTATTTCTTTTCTGGTCTATTCTATTTGGTGTTCTGTAGGCTTCTTGTATGTTTATGGGCATCTTGTTCTTTAGGTTAGGGAAGTTTTCCTCAATAATTTTTTTGAAGATATTTACTGGCCCTTTAAGTTGGCAATCTTCATTCTCATCTATTCCTATTATCCTTAGGTTTGGTCTTCTCATTGTGTCCTGGATTTCCTGGATGTTTTGAGTTAGGAGTTTTTTGCATTTTGCATTTTCTTTGACAACTGTGTCAATATTTTCCACCGTATCTTCTGCATTTGAGATTCTCTCTTCTATCTCTTGTATTCGATTGCTGATGCTTGCCTCTATGACTCCCGATCTCTTTATTAGGTTTTCTATCTCCATAGTTGTCTCCCTTTGAGCTTTCTTTATTGTTTCTATTTCCAGTTTCAGATCCTGAATGTTTTTTGTTTAATTCCTTCTTTGTGTTTTCTTGCATTTCTTTAAGGGATTTCTGTGATTCCTCTTTAAGGGCTTCTATCTGTTTACTTGTACTCTCCTGTATTTCTTTAAGGGAGTTACTTAATTCCTTCTTATAATCCTCTATCATCATCATGAGAAGTGATTTTAATTCTGAATCCTGTTTTTCAGGTGTGATGGGGTGTTCAGGGCTTGCTATATTGGGAGAACTGGGTACTGATGATGCCAAGAAACTTTGGTTTCTGTTGCTTATGTTCTTGCGCTTGCCTTTCGCCATCTGGTTAACTCTAGTGGTACCTGCCCTCACTGTGTAAGACTGGAGTCTGTATTTCCAGTTATCTTGCTTATTGCAGAGCTCCTCAGAGTTCAGATGTCTCTGTGGTCTTATGCTCCTAATCTCCTGGGTGGAAGAACTCCTGGGACTCAGGCCACCTCTTGGATCTGGAAATCCTTCTGCTCTGAGTGCAGTGGCTCCTCAGCTGCTCTGAGTGCAGTGGCTCCTCGATGACTCAGGGTTCAGTTTCTCCACAGGACAGGAGCAGACCGACTCTGTGTCTGCTCCAGCCCAAAGTACCAGGCAGGGGCGGAAGGGAAGTGGAATTCCAGAGGGGTGGGGTTTGGGTAGCTGCTGTGCCCTGAATGTCCCTGGCTCACAGATGTATCTCTGGGGCTTAGGGAGTGAGATGGAGTTCTTACCAGCTGCTCTGAGTGCAGTGGCTCCTCGATGACTCAGGATTCAGTATCTCCACAGGACAGGAGCAGACTGACTCTGTGTCTGCTCCAGCCCAAAGGCGGGGTCTCCTATTTTAGGTTAAGGATTTTTTCTTCTATGAGATTGCTGAAAATGTTATCCAGCTGTTTGAGTTGGGATTTTTTTCCTTTCTTTTATTTCCATTTTTTTTCTTAGCATTGATATTTTCATAGTATCCCAGATTTGTTTGATATTTTGTGTCAGGAACTTTTTGATTTAACATTTTCTTTTATGGATATATCTATTGCTTCTATTGTGTCCTCAGTGTCTAGATTCTCTCTTCCATATCTTGTATTCCCATTAGTGACGCTTGCTTCTTTCAGTTTTCAGTTTTTATTTCTAGAATTCCCCCAGGTTGTGTTTTCTTCATCGCTTCTATTTCCATTTTCTAGTCTTGAACTGTTTTATTCATTTTCTTAAACTTTTTCTTTATTATTATTATTATTTTACATATTCGCCATATATCCTGCTCACCACTTCACTTACCTCCTCCAACAGTTCTTTCACCATGCCATTCCCTTTCTCCTCTGAGAGGGTAGGGGACTCCTGGGTATCTCCCCCGACCCTGGCACATCAAGTCTCTGTGAAGCCAGGTGCATCCTCTTCCACTAAGGCCAGACAAGTCATCCCAGCTAGAAGAATATATCCCAGAGAAATGCAACAACTTTTGAGATAGCCCTGCTTCAGTTGTTGGAGACTCACATAAAGACCAAGCTGCACATCTGCTACATATGTGTGGGAGGTCTAAGTCTAGCCCATGAATATTCTTTGCTTGGTGGTTTAGTCGCTGAGAGGCACAAGAGTCCAGGTTAGTTGATTGTGTTGGTCTTCCTGTAGAGTTCTTATCTCCTTAGAGGCTGCAAACCTCCTAATGCTATAACTCTTTAATACAATTGCTCATATTTTTGTGACTCCCCAACCATAATTTTTAAAAATTTTTACTTCATATCTGTAATTTTGCTACTGTTAAGAATCTTAATGTAGATATCTGTGTTCTTCAACAGTCTTAGGTGACAACTGTGAAAGTATCATTGACCCACATGTTAAGAAGCACTGCTCTGTAGCATCTGCTTCAGTTCTTGCTTCTAGATACTTGCTCTCCCGAGTTCCTAGTTTGCCTTCCTTCAGTGGACTGTGTTTCTATATATTTAAGCTGGACACTGTCTCTCCCAGTGTTTGAATATGGAAGGCCATATTCATCATAAAAATAATGGTAATAGACACTAATCTAAGACATGAAGAAGGCAGGTCACTGACAGCTGGGTTTGGACATTTATCATGGAAACATTTTGAGCTGTGCTACTACAGTCTAAATATCCTACTGAATTCATCTATTGTTCTTCCACTTTGAGCCTTGGAAGTTGTGCCAAAGGCACTTGTAAGGTTAGAAGAGGTATAGAAGTCTCCATTGAAGATATCCCATCTGCCACTAGGTCTGAAGAAAATAGAACAGCAGGATCTGTTCAACTTGCTTCTCCTCTCTCCTACTTCTCCTATTTTTCCCTTTAATACATTCTTTCCTCTTTTCTTCAATGTTCTACTTTTCAAAAAGTGTTTATTTTACTATATTTGGATTTCAGGAATCTAAGGCAAGCAGAAAACAGAAGATAACTCAGGGTAGTTGGGTTATCAGTAGGACTGCTATGGACAATTGTTATAGGCTTCAACCTTCAGAATGATTGCATTCTTTCAGCAGTGAACGTGTGGGTGTGGAGGGTAAGGTACAGGTTCCAAGTTAATCCTATAACCTTTAACACACAAAGGAATCTTTTTTTACTAGTAAAATATTTTTATTATTTTTATACCACAAGGAAAGTAAAGATTTCTTTTTGGTGTATACCAGAGCTAAGGGAAGCAGAATAAGGGGATTACTAGGACTTTTAAGCACTTTTGATGATCATAAAAGTTAATACCAACTGCTTGCCATAAAACTTATCATAGCTCCAAACACATATAAAGGATCAGTTTTAAAATCTATAAAAGTAAAAAATATACAGTTGGACTCTCTAACACTTATTCTATCTTCAATATAAAATTGTAAACATTTATTTACACAAAGCACATATGTATAAGAGAGTTCGAGCACCCTTTTCTTTTTGAGTCATGGCTCTAAGAAGATGAGAGAGAGGAAGTGGGTTACCTCTTCCCAACTCCTCAAAGCCAGACTCATAAATAAAGCCATGGGCAGCTATGGGGGGGACCCCAAGAATCACATTTTATTGCTATGCCACTGCAGCAAGTGAGCTGCCCACTGCCTGTTTGGTCAGCCTGGGCCTAAGGTAGAGTGCTGGAGCCAGCTGCTGGGACCTGGGCAATGGAGGCAGGAGGTGGGCAGCTGTAGCAGGGGCCTGGAAGAGGAACCAGGATCCATCTCCAGCCCATAGCCCTGTTTTTGGTAGAGAACCCGTAGAAGTCACTCTCTTCCCCCTACAGTTGGGGACTATCAGAGGGTGGTGTCTTCACTGTCTATGATTCACCTGCTTCTCTAAGAGCTGAGCTGAGTTTCTGGGGAGGACATGGCAAGAGAAATGGCTATGAGGGACAAGGACCTGAGAGCACAGGTGCCCTCAGTGAAAAAGGCACTGCCGGTGCAAACTAGTTAGCAGTGTGTGCACACTTTCTGACCCCTCCAAGTGTGACGGCTGCTCTTGTCATTTCCTTGGCTCAGTTCTTTACACTAGATGAAGTGTTCCAAAACTCCAGAACAATGGGCAGAGCTGTGGTTTCTCTACAGACCACTCTGCATGGAAGTCACTCCAGCAAACACCTATCCCTCCACCACCCTGTTAAAGGTCTCACTCTGTGCTCATCATCTAGCTTGTAATGAAGACAAGTGCTCACTCCTGCTGTTAGCAGCCCACACACCATGTTCTATTCCATAGTTTCTTTGCTCAGACATGTCCATCAATAGACCTTCTAGGACAATCTACTTCGATCTTTAGCAAGGATGGGTTAGTGTTATGAAACCACTTTAAAAGTGCAAGTCATCAGCTGTGGGAGAAGCAGAAGTCTAGAGGGTAAATAATAAAGTGATGCCTAGACAGCAGGCTGCCTGCAGCCTTCTTTCCGCAAGCCTGTGGCAGGCTCAGAGTCCCTAAGGAGTTTGAGTCATCCTCTTTTATTGCAGTGAAGTTAGCCACTGTTTCCTGTCTTGGCTAGAAGAGGCCAGGAGTTAGAAAGAAGGGTCATGGGGATGATATGGAGAAAGAAAGGTGTGTGTACAACTGAATGGCACTTCTACCATGGACATACGGGTTGTAAGAGACATGCTGAGTCACCACCTTCAGCATTCAGCCATGCCAGGGCATGGAGGGGACTCCATGGGGGCTCAGTGTCCTCAAGAGTGAGTGGCAGCCAAGAAGTAGGAGGAACTTTGAGGAGGAATCCTATCTACACCACTAGATGTACCATCTTGTGGCATCCTGATCATGTTGGCATCTGCAGTTACAGCCTGTAGTGATTTCACTGGAAATCTGGCAGTGATTTCCAGTGACCATGAAAGCTGACAGGGAAGGGAAAAAAGACTCTGACTCCTAAGGAAACCCTGGGTTTCCAGTGCCACTTATAATACAACCACCACCTGTCCTAATCTGCTTAAAAATCTTAAATTAAAAAAATACTTCTATGCTATAAAATGCAAATAATCCTATTTAAAATTCCAACAGAAGTTTGTTCCCAGCCTTGGGGCAAGTGAAGAAATCTTGGGTAAAAACATGGCAAGTATTCTGGTGGGGCTTGTTTCCACTGGTTTTTTGGTCATCTTGGTAGGAAGCTACCTTTCAAACCTCTATCCTGCTATCCCAACCCTAGTTAGTGATACCAATGTGCTAAGCCAGCCCAATGGACCATCAGATACTGACCAGAGCTAGCCTCGGCTGTGGCTTAGGTTCTACTGGCCCAGTTCTCTGGGCCATGGGCTTTTGGTCCAAAGTAGTTGTTCTTTCTTGAATCTGAGAACAAATATATAAGATGACTAAACACCGAAAACGTCACAGATGTCTCTGTTACTGTGACCCTAAAAGATCATTCAATTCATTGATCCACTCCTCAGAAGTCCTTTTCTTCAGCAGTGAGTCAATCAGGTCAGTATGTCCAGCCACACTGGACAGACCACTGCTGCCTAGCTGCCTGCTGTAGGCAAAAGGTAGCTCTTGGCCCATGATCCTCACAGTGTAAACTTGAGCACAATGTAGCCCTGGCTGGCTGTTCGTCTGTGAAGTGGGGCTCTGGCTGAAGGCCCCCCAGCTCAGGCCCTGAAGGACTTAAGCCAGGCAAGCCCTGCTGTGGAGCTGCTTGGGGAGGTGCAGATGCAGGGGCACTGTTCCTCTGTTGTGTGCTCACTGGGGGGCAGCATGGGCCCTGCTGCACCTGCTGAACTCATAGGAGCCATGGGCCTGCTGGGCATGGCTTGGGAGAACTGCTGGCCAGGTATTTTTAGGTGGGCTTGCTGTATGTGGAAACTGGAAGCTGCAGTGAAGGGGCTCACACTGCTGTTCCCAGGTGTCTGGCTGCTCAGGTTTGGCATTCCCTGGTGCTGTCATGAGGCATTCTGGCTTCTCATGACTACTGACACCCTTGGGACTTGTGACTTTGTTAAACCAGGAGTCAGGGTTGTGTTATTGTGCTGCTGGGAGAGACTGGCACTCCCCAGAGAGTTCTATCCATATGCAGCTGAGGTGGAGGCATTTTGGCCCATGTTGGTCTGCCGTGGAATGTGGGCATGTGTGCTGGTATCCTGTGGTAGGGGCTGGGTAACTATCTGGGCTAGGCCAGATGCCATGCCATAAAAGCTGTTCTGAGGCAAACTCTGGGACCCGGTAAAATGGGCCACTCCACGTTTCTGCTGGCCTGAGCGGGAGGGGAGAGAAGAAACAGGGGCATGTCCAGGACCCATTGACATCAGAGTTCCAGGCTGAGGGAACACTCGAGGACAGCTGGGATTGGATGGACCCAAGTTGTTCATTCCAGGCACAGCAGCAGAAGGTCCTGTGAACTGTCCAACCTGCTGTGGGAAGGTGCTTTGTGTTGGGTCTTAGTACTGGGGTGGGGGTGGGGGTGGCCAGGTCAGATGACACTGAAACTGTTGCTTTTCCTGCTCAGCCAGGAGGTGCTGCCTCTGCAGGAACTGCTGCTGCTGCTGCTGCTGCAGCTGCTGCTGCTTCTGCTGGTCCAGGAGCAGCTGGTGCTGCTTCATCACAGCTCCCTGTTGCTGGCTGCTGAGGTATGGGGGGCTGCTGTGAGTGCTAGCCACAGAAGCACTAGGCTGGGCTCCCACACTGGCAGTTGGGGCTGGTACAGGGATGCTGAGGGGGTGGGTTCTGCTCCCGGCCAGGGGGAACCAATGACCAGAAAGGCATGTTTCCTGGCTTTGGTTTCATCAGAAAGAAGGGGTTCTGTTCATTACTCAGATGAGGCAGTTGCTGGGGAAGATATGCCATCAAAGCTGGTTTGTTCTGGCAAGACCCAGGGCCACCTTGGCCACAGTCTGCTTTGTAATAAGAAAGGGGTTTTGTATTGCCATAGTCTAGCACAGACCCTTGGTTATTCACGGGGTTCTGATTCAAGTTACTTGGTGACTGGTGACTCAGCAGGCTGGAGTGGCTAGGCTGGAGGTAGGGGCCTCCTGGTCGAGGAGAACTCTTGTTCACACTAGGCATCATGAGCAGTTTTGAGTTGGTAAAGTCTTGCTTATAGCCAGGAGGGCTGGCAGGCTTCTCCATGGGATAAGGAACATCTAAGGGACTATGGGAGGCCTCTGCCTGCTGCCATGTGGACAGCTGGCCTGGGCCAGGTGCTGGGGCAGCTTGCTGTGGATTCTGTAGCATCTGCTCACGCTTTCTGCTTGGCAGCTATCTGTTGGAGCTGGTGAACAGAGGACAGCTCCGAGGCCCCTCCTGGGCCCTGGCTAGGTAATACTACACCTGTGAGGGCTCTTTGTGCATTCTGGGTCTGGGCTGATCCAGCATCAGGTTTGGACTGGAATTATCCACCCCAGGTTGACCAGTGGTGTGAAACAGAGTCTGAGAGCTCCCAAGGCTTGAAGACTCTGTGCCCACAGAGGCAGATGAGGGTCCTAGGAAGGTCTGGCCTGCAGACCCCACCCTTACTTGTGGAGAACCTAACTGTTCCTGCTCAAAAGCTGCTGGAGAGAACTCAGTCTTAATATTAATGTCCTGGGCCAAAAGGGTTTGTGTGGCAGAATCGGGGGCTCTGGATCCTTCTTCTCCTCAAAGTCCTCAGTAAACAGGTCCTTCATGTCTTCGTCAGGCACTGACCTGTTGAGCTCTTCGATGAGCTCCTTCCACTCCTGCTCTTTAAGGTTGAGGTCAGGCATGAGGTTGCTCTGAGCTACGGAGCCTCCAGCTCCTGTGATCATGCATGGCAGGTCGTCCACTGCCTCTTGCTTCAGTTCTTTACTCAGGCTTAGAGGAAATGGCTCAGTGGAGTTGCTGCCTCCATTCAGGTGGATGCTGGAGTCTGCCAGACACTTCTTGTTGATGGAATCTAGCCCCAGGGAATGCTTCCCACCAGTCTGCAGGGCATCTCCGCCAGCAGGCTTGTCAGGCTGACCCAGGGGTGAGGCAGGAGGAAGGCCATTGGCAGACACACTGACCCCCAGAGGGGCCTCTCGGAGGGTTTTCTTATGCCCAGGAAACAGGTCTCCATAGCCATTTGGTTGATCGCCATTCTGAGGGGAGGCAGCCCTGTCAAGACTCCTCTTTACAACTGGGCGGCTGTCGTGCAGTGCTCGCGCCTAGGGATTGTGGGCAGACGGAACTGCCGAAGGATACTGGGGTCGGTGGTAGCTGGCGTCAGCTCCAAGCCGGGCCAGCGGGGGTGGGCTAGCAGACTCCGGGGTCGGGGGCGTGGAAGGAGCCAGCTGAGCCGGCCCAGGGCCTTCAGCAGCCGACGGGGAGGGGCTCGCTCCACAGTGGCCTCTGGTCACCCGAAAACTGGAGCGGGACCTCTGTCCCAGTCCCCAAAAGCGAGAAAGTGTTGTCAGCTCTTTTAGTTCTCTCCTTTCAGGAGTCGCTCGTGAGAGCCCATGGAAGAAAAGTGTCTCAGCTCTTTTAGTTCCCTCCTTCCGAGAGTAGCTCGTGAGAGCCTACGGAAGAAAGGTGTTTCAGCCCCTTCAGTTCAGCTCGCTCTTCCCACTGAGGAGAGAGGAGAGTGTTGTCCTTTGAAGTGCGCAACTAGCGACTGGCGAGGGATTGCGAAAACACTCCGACAGCAGGAGACCTTGCACCGCACAGCAGTAGTAGTTTAATTTGAGCTCTGGAATTATATATATACAGTTTTGGGGAAAGAACAGGTAGCCCCTATTGGTTTGGCTTGGGTGTTTGAGGATGCCTTATTTGCATGGAGGTGCTATCCTACGTGATAAGGGTCACGGGTCTCTTTGTGGGAAGTGGAAGCTAAGAGGGCCATCGGCGTGGGAAATCTGAAGCAACCTTCCGTCCTGTGACCCTTTTCAGGCCGAGGTTTCCGGGGCTTCGAAGATTTCTACCAAGCTTTCTGGCTTTCTCATAGCCCACTGCCCCACAGGCGGCCATGCTCTGGGCCGTCCACTGCGTCCAGGTGCTCGGCGGCTGGGGCGGGGGCCCGGAGCGGCTGCCAGTGCTTGCCGGCGCACCTGGCCTTGGCCTGGATGCAGCGCTGGTGCAGGGCAAAGGTGTGCTGGCGTTCAAGCTCCAGGTGCTTGGGAGACACAGCCTCATAGAGGGCCTCACATGCTGATGCTGTGGTGGCGCCGGCACAGCTTGATGCGCCAGTGGAGGCGCTCCATGATCGCGCTGTGCTGCTGCAGCACGAACTCTGCCATGGGGCAGGTGGGTAGCACTATGGGCCATGGGCAGAGCTGGCCCGGCCCGGGCCTCCCGGACGGCTGGCGCTTCGGGTTCCTCTGCTTCTGGCGGCCTGGATCCACCTCACAGCCACGCCATGTCCGGGCGGGCTGTGGAGCGGGCTCGAGCGCGGCGGTGGGTCTTCCTCCCGCCCCACTCAGCCCGATTCCAGGCCAGGGAACACCGCCCGGCTCAGGCTTTGGCCTGTCCGCTATACCCCTGCCCCATTGTTTTCCACGTCGCTGCTGCCGCCATCTTAAAATTGTTTTCCACACAAAGGAATCTTAAAAGCAGGGGCACTCCAGTCAGGATTTTGGAGAAATTTATAGTAGAAGAGAAGTAAAGCAAAGAATCAGAGCATCCCCTTTAAAGGCAGAAAGCCCTTGTGCCTCATCTCTGCACCCTCACATAATAGAGAGATAGAGCTCTCTACTATCTCTTCCTTTTCTACAAGGTCTCTAGTTCAGTCCAATGGAGACTTAACCTTGTGAACTCACAGTACCACATTACACCCAGGAAAGTCACAGGGGGTATGATGGGTCCTAGCTACAAATGATGTGTGACACAATTCACTCCACAGCATCTGATATGTAACAATAATGAAGTTTAGAACTGACTGAAGGTTTTGTAAGACTAACACAGAAGCATATGTGTCCCTTGATATTTATACTATCTATGTACTTCAAGTTTGAGTGTTATTTTTACTCTTTTGTGAACTGTTCTGCCTTATTCTGGTGTGAACTTGGATTTTCTGATCATCTGTTAATGTTTCAGTATCTAATATCACATTTGTTCAAATGTCTATGTTAGGTCTCTGTTAAGTAAACATTTCATCATCAATTCAAATTGATAAAATCTAAAACCGATCTCTGTGAGCATATCTTACAGTTTTAAGAGTATCACTCTGGCTTATGGTCCTATACATATTAGTCAGACTCTGTGGGACTGTAATTTGGCCACGCCCCCAGAGCCCAGAGAGAGGGCAGGGAGAACAAGTCTCTGTTTCAGTATTTCCCTGGCCCCGCCCTTCTTCTCGCTTCTGATATATAAGCAAACACTTTCCGACATGTTTTGGGAGAGTTCTTTTATCATCCAAACCCACCACCGTGACAATAAATCTGGACATGTTCAACTCCACATGTCTCATGAAATCTTGAATTCATTGTGTACGATGAATTCAAAACCCATGCGATGGGGTGAGAGTGGGAGAGAGCTAGGGAGCCACCGGACACTTTCTCCTGAGAGCCAAGGAGAGTGGTGCGTGGGGGACACTCTCTGCCCACTTTTGTTTGAGCCCCAGCATCTCATCTGGCACACAGCGTCCGGGTGTCTCAGCTCTCGGGACTCTGCAGCCACTTGTATCAGAGAGTGCCGCCGCCGGCCTGGGACCGCCCTGACATCTGTGCTCAGGAGCATGGGCCCTGGCCCGCGCCCACGCCTGGGCCGCCCCCACGCGACCCGGGCGCGAAATCTGCCCGACAAGACTCTGTATTATTAAACCACATACCAGGCAACAGAAAAGTATTCCTTATACTAAGGTATTGTTCCTTTTATTCTATTCTATGAACCTGGATTAGTGCTGGAATCACATAGAAATATAGAAATATACCCAGAGTTGGTTAAGGTAGTCTACCCTTCTAATATCAGTATTCCAGAAGCTAAGGCACAAGTAGTACAATTACAGTTCAAATTAGATTACCAAGTGAGTCTAGAATAGCCTTCTCTACACAGTTAGAACATGTCTTGATCAACAAACAAAAATCCAGAAAGGAGGATAGGTGTAGGAGTGATTGTGGTAAATCCAAGTTGACAGAATTGAATAGTAAATTTGATGCCAGGATAGACATGTTAGTGAAAAATAATCTAAAAATTATGTGAAAGCAAATAAAATATGAGCATTGAGTTTTGTATACCACATAATTTAATTCAGAAAATTTTAGAACATTAATAAAAGTTATACTTTGGCTTGATGTGTGAGGACATTTGCAAAAATGATTATGTTATGATAACTCTGAATTTATCTCTTAATGAATCCCTTGTTAAATCCATGTCACATCGTTATGTGCCAGACAGGGACTTTTGAGAGATTAGCTCATTAGAGCTATATACTTGAGATTGCATTTTCCCTCGGACTCTTCCTGTATTCCTTGTTTTTATCTTTATTCAAGAAGAAGGGGCAAAACCTCTGGCACATGCTATTGCCCCATGATGTCGTATATATAGGACAAGTATCCATCAACTGAATCTGCTGAAACCTTGGGCCCAAATTAATCTTTGCATTTTTATTTCTCTCAGCCAATGGGCAGTGATTAAATCACACAAGTTCAGCGTAGCGTTAGTAGTACAGCACTTCTCTTGCACACAGGAAATACTGGGTTTAATTCTCAGAAACTTAATTCCAAAATGGCAATATTAGAAAGTGAAAAAAGCAAGTTTTGATCTTAATAGACGTTCATAAAAGCTTCAGTCAGGCTCATTTGGGGAATAAGAGATGCATATGTGATCAAGCAAAACCAGAGTGTCCTATAGCACAGAATGAGCCTCTGCCACCTGTGAGGAGACAGGGAAGTAAGGCATAAGCTGAACAGGAAATAGAATTGTGGTACAATGCCAGATACCTCTCTAGTGAAGCAAGTCAGATAACCAATCACCATAATGGTTACTTGTATATATGTGAGTGATGGCATAGAAAAATTGTTAAAATAAGCAAGTAGGAGTATGCTGACATCTGAAAAAGGGAAAGTCAATGTGATTTAATGCAGAGAATGACTGGCAATGCAGTAATATGCATTATCTCTATGCCTTCCTTAAGAGAACATTAATAGCCTTTTTATTGCATTTTAATTTATTTATGTTATTGGTTAGGTTTTACTTTTTCTTTTTTCTTTTGTCTCTTTGTGTCTGTGTCCGTGTCTGTCTCTCTGTCTCTCCATCTCTGTCTTCCTCTTCCTCTCCTTCCTCTCTCTCCCTCTCCCCCTCCCCCCCCCCCCCGTGTGTGTGTGTGTGTGTGTGTGTGTGTGTACTGACCAAAGGCCATTTTAGTTCTCAGTGTGAAAGTTCTTTTTCTAACATGTCTTTCCTTCACCATGTGGGTTTTGGGGATTGAACTCAGTTGTCACACTTGGTATTAGAAACCTTTACCACTGAGTTATCTCACCTAAACAAAACATTGGTGCTACCAGGGTAGTTGACATATAGTAAGGAAAATATTAACATATGTTTTAGTTAGTATTTGTATTGTTTGACTGTTTCTTTTTTTTTTTTTTTGGTTTGGTTTTTCGAGACAGGGTTTCTCTGTGTAGCCCTGGCTGTCCTGGACTCACTCTGTAGACCAGGCTGGCCTCGAACTCTCAAACTCAGAAATCTGCCTGCCTCTGCCTCCCAAGGGCTGGGATTAAAGGCGTGCGCCACCACCACCCAGCTTGACTGTTTCTTTGAACACAGGAATAACAGTATTTATACTGCTAGGTATAAGAACAATTATAAACATTGAAAATAGTAAGTCATGATCATTTGATACAATAAGAAAAATCATAGCAACTTATCATAGCAACTCTTATAAATGATATTTAATTGGGGCTTGCTTACAGTTCAGAAGTTTAGTCCATTATCACCGTGGCAGAAAACATGGTGGATGTAGGCAAACATGGTGCTGGAGAAGGAGCTGCAAGTTCTACATCTTGATCTAATGACAGTAAAAAGTATTTGTCATACACTACTTGTTTGTCTCTGTACCAATAACATACAGGTTTTTTTTTAATCACTATTGCTCTGTAGTATAGCTTGAGGTCAGGGTTGGTGATTCCCACAGAAGTTCTTGTATTGTTTTCACTCTCCTGGGTTTTTGTTATCTAAGATGAAGTTGATAATTACTCTTTCTATCACTGTGTAGAACTGGGTTGGAATTTTGATTGGGATTGCATTGAGTCTGTAGATTATTGTTGGCAAGATGGTCATTTTTACTATGTTAATTCTACCAATCCATAATCATGGGAAATCTTTCCATCTTCCTAGGCCTTCTTTGAATTTTCTCTTCAGAGACTTGAAGTTCTTGTAATACAGCTCTTTTCACTTGCTTGGTTAGTGTCACATCAAGATATTTTATATTATTTGTGACTATTTTGAAGGATGTTGTTTCCCAATTTTTTCCCAGCCCATTTATCCTTTGTGTTGAGGAAGTCTACTGATTTTTTTTGTTAATTTTATATCCAGCTACTTTTCTGAAGTTGTTTATCAGCTGTAGGAGTTCTCTGAGAATTTTGGGGGTTGCTTATACCATCCACAAATAATAATACCTTGAGTTTTCCTTTCAAGTCTTTATCACTTTGACATCCTTTTGTTGGCTAATTGCTCTGGCTAGAACTTCAAGTACTATATTGAATAAATAGAAAGAGAGTGGGTAGCCTTGTCTTTTCACTGATTTTAGTGAGATTGCTTCAAGTTTGTCTCCATTTAATTTGATGTTAGCTATTGATTTGCTGAATATGGCTTTTATTATGTTTAGCTATGTAACTTGAATTCCTGATCTTTCCAAGGTTTTAACATGAAGGCATACTGTATTTTTTCAAAGGCTTTTTCAGTATTGAATGAGATCACATGTGATATTTTTCCTTTGAGTTTGTTTATATGTGGATTACTTGATGGGTTTCTGTATATCGAAACATCCCTGCATCCCTAGGATGAAGCCTACTTGATTGTGGTAAATGATCTTTTTGATATGGTCTTGGGGTTGGTTATTGAGAATTTTATTGAATATTTTTGCATCAAAATTCATAAGGGGGAGCCTTCCGGTCTGGACCTGAGCATAGAGCAGGTCACAGGTGGCAGCTCAGCACCCAACCCCAGAAAACCGAGAGAAAGAGGAACTCCCAGGGGCTTTAATTCAGGCAGCATCCCAGGTAAGGAAAAAGCAGCACTTGCCCCAAACAGGGAGCAACTGGGACCCACTGGGACCCAGGAATTCACTCCTGGCCTGGAGCGGGCTCCATCCTGTCTGGGCCCGAGCACATGGCAGATCCTGGGAGGCAGCTCTGCACTCAATCTCACAGAAACCAGAGGAAGTGGAGCTCCCAGGAGCACTAATCCGAGCAGTATCTTAGGCTAGGAGGTGGCAATACTTGCCCCCAAACAGGGAGCAACTGGGACCCTCTGGGACCCAAGAATTCACTCCTAGCCTGGAGCACGGGTTCCTTCCGGTCTGGGCCCGAGCAGATCCTGGGAGTCAGCTTTGCACTCAATCTCACAGAACCTAGAGGAAGCAGGACTCTCAGGAGGTCTAACCAAAGCAGTATCTTAGGCTAGGAGGTGGCAATACTTACCCTCAAACATCCACTCCTGACCTGGAGCCTGGGCCCCCTTCAGGTTTCCACCTGAGCACGGAGCACATCTTGGGCCTCAGCTCAAACCCCAGCAGCAAAACCCATCCCAAACAATTCTGACACAACCTAGATAATAGGAAAGACAGGCCCCAGTCAGAGACAGCACAGATTGTACAAAGGCGATAGAGATGGCAAAAGGCAAGCGCAAGAACACAAGCACCAGCAACCCAAGGTACTTACAATCATCAGAACCTAATTCTCCCACATTAGAAAGTACTGAACTCCCCATATCACCAGGAAAGCAAGAACCAGATCTAAAATCACTTCTAATGATGATGATAGAGGACTATAAGAAGGAAATAAATAACACTATCAAAAAACTTGAGGAGAACACAGATAAACAGGATGAAGTCCTTAAAGAAACACAAAAGTCCTTTAAAGAATTACAAGAAAACACAAACAAACAGATGAAGAAATTGAACAAAACCATCCAGGACATAAAAATGGAAGTAGAAAGAGTAAAGAAATCACAAAGGGAAATTACCTTGGAGATAGAAAACCTAAGAAAGAAATCAGGAGTCATAGACACAAGCATCACCAACAGAATACAAGAAATAGAAGAAAGAATCTCTGGTGCAGAAGATACCTTAGAAAATATTGGCACAACTGTCAACGAAAACGCAAAATGCAAAAAGTTCTTAACACAAAACATCCAGGAAATCCAGGACGCAATGAGAAGACCAAACCTAAGGATAATAGGTATAGATGAGAGTGAAGACTCCCAACTTTAAGGGCCAGTAAATATCTTCAAGAAAATTATTGAGGAAAACTTCCCTAACCTAAGGAATGAGATGCCCATAATCACACAAGAAGCCTACAGAATGCCAAACAGACTAGGTCAAAAAAGAAATACCTCCCATCATATAATAATCAAGACACAAAATGCACAAAATAAAGAAAGAATTTTAAAAGCAGTAAGGGTAAAAGGCCAAGTAACATATAAAGGCAAACCTATCAGAATTACGCCTGACTTCTCACCAGATACTATAAAAGCCAGAAGATCCTGGACAAATATCATACAAATCCTAAGAGAACATAAATGCCAGCCCAGGCTACTTTACCCAGAAAAACTCTCAATTACCATAGACGGAGAAACCAAGATATTCCATGACAAAACTGAATTTACACAGTATCTGCCCACAAATCTGGCACTACAAAGGATAAGAGCAGGAAAGCTCCAATACAAGGAGGGCAATCATACTCTAGAAAGAGCAAGAAAATAATCTTTTTACATCAAACCCAAAGGAAAATAACCACACAAACGATGTCTCCACTATTAGCAAAAATGACAGGAAGCAACAACACCCTCTCCTTAATATCTCTTAACATCAATGGACTCAATTCCCCAATAAAAAGGCATAGGCTAACAGACTGGATACGCAAACAGGACCCAGCTTTTTGCTGCTTACAGGAAACCCACCTCAGCAACAAAGACAGACACTACCTTAGAGTAAAAGGTTGGAAAACAATTTTTGAAGCAAATGGCAACAAGTGGGAGTAGCCGTTCTAATATACAATAAAATCGACTTTCAACTTAAAGCTATCAAAAAGGATAGGGAAGGACATTTCATACTTGTCAAAGGAAAAGTCAACCACCATGAACTCTCAATTCTGAATATCTATACGCTGAATACAAGAGCACCCACTTTCATAAAAGAAATCTTACTAAAGCTCAAAACACACATTGTACCTCACACAATAATAGTGGGAGACTTCAACACCCCACTCTCAGCAATGGATAGATCATGAAAACAGAAACTAAATAGAGATACAGTGAAGCTAACAGAAGTTATGAACCAAATGAACTTCACAGATATCTATAGAACATTTCACCCTAAAGCAAAAGAATATACCTTTTTCTCAGCACCTCATGGTACCTTCTCCAAAATAGACCATATAATTGGGCACAAGACAGGCCTCAACAGATATAAAAAAAATTGAAATAATTCCCTGCATCCTATCAAATCACCATGGTCTAAGGCTGGTCTTCAAAAATGACAAAGACAATGGAAAGCCCACATTCACATGGAAACTGAACAACACCCTACTCCTTGATAATCTGGTAAGGGAAGAAATGAAGAAAGAAATTAAAAACGTTTTAGAATTTAATGAAAATGATGGCACATCATACAAAAATCTATGGGATAGAATGAAAGCAGTACTAAGAGGAAAATTCATAGCTCTAAGTGCCTACAAAAAGAAACTGGAGGGAGCATACACTAGCAGCTTGACGATGCACCTGAAAGACCTAGAACAAAAAGAAGCAAATACACCCAAGAGGAGTAGATGTCAGGAAATAATCAAACTCAGGGCAGAAATCAACCAAATAGAAACAAAAAGAACTATCCAAAGAATCAATAAAACCAGGAGCTGGTTCTTTGAGAAAATCAACAAGATAGACAAACCCTTAGCTAGACTACTCAGAGGACAGAGAGATAGTATCCAAATTAATAAAATCAGAACTGAAAAGGGTGACATAACAACAGAAACTGAGGAAATTAAAAAAAATCATCAGATCCTACTACAAAAGCCTATACTCAACAAAATTGGAAAATTTAGATGAAATAGACAATTTTCTAGACAAATACCAGTTACCAATGTTAAATCAGGACCAGATAAACCATCTAAACAGTCCCATAACCCCAAAAGAAATAGAAGCAGTCATTAAAAGTCTCCCTACAAAGAAAAGTCCGGGACCAGACGGTTTTAGTGCAGAATTCTATCAGACCTTCAAGGAAGACCTAATTCAAATTCTCTTCAAACTATTCCACAAAATAGAAACAAAAGATACACTGCCCAATTCATTCTATGAAGCCACAATTACGCTCATACCTAAACCACATAAAGACCCAACAAAGAAAGAGAACTTCAGACCAATCTCCCTTATAAACATTGATGAAAAATTACTCAATAAAATTCTAGCGAACCGAATCCAAGAACACATCAAAAGAATTACCATCATGATCAAGTAGGCTTTATCCCAGGAATGCAGGGTTGGTTCAATATACGGAAATCCATCAATGTAATCCACTATATAAACAAACACAAAGAAAAAAAACCCACATGGTCATATCACTAGATGCTGAGAAAGCATTTGACAAAATTCAACACCCCTTCATGATAAAAGTCTTGGAAAGATCAGGAATTCAAGGTCCATACCTAAACATAGTAAAAGCAATATACAGCAAATCAGTAGCCAGCATCAAACTAAATGGAGAGAAACTTGAAGCAATCCCACTAAGATTAGGGACTATGCAAGGCTGCCGACTCTCCCCTACTTATTTAATATAGTATTGGAAGTCCTAGCCAGAGCAATTAGGCAACATAAGGAGGTCAAAGGGATACAAATTGGAAAGGAAGAAGTCAAAGTCTCACTATTTACAGATGATATGATAGTATACTTAAGTGACCCCAAAACTTCCACCAGAGAACCCATAAACCTGATAAACAACTTTAGCAAAGTGGCTGGATATAAAATTAACTCAAGCAAATCAGTAGCCTTCCTCTACTCAAAAGATAAACTGGCCGAGAAAGTAGTTATGGAAATGACACCCTTCACAATAGTCACAGATAATAAAAAATACCTGTGTGTGAACCTAACCAAGCAAGTAAAAGACCTGTATGACAAGAACTTCATGCCCCTGAAGAAAGAAATCGAAGCAGATCTCAGAAGATGGAAAGATCTCCCATGCTCATGGATTGGAAGGATTAATATAGTAAAAATGGCTATTTTGCCAAAAAGCCATCTACAGATTTAATGCAATACCCATCAAAATTCCCACTCAATTCTTCACAAAGATAGAAAAAGCAATCTTAAAATTCATTTGGAATAACAAAAAACCCAGGATTGCAAAAACTACTCTCAGCAATAAAAGAACTTCTGGGGGAATCACCATCCCTGACTTCAAGCTGTACTACAAAGCAATAGTGGTAAAATAGTGTGTGGTATTGGAACAGAGACAAGTTGGAGAATCAATGGAGTAGAATAGAAGACCCAGAAATGAACCCCCATACCTATGGTCACCTGATCTTTGTCAAAGGAGCTAAAACCATCGAGTGGAAAAAAGACAGCATTTTTAACAAATGGTGCTGGTCCAACTGGATGTCAGCATGTAGAAAAACGGAAATTGATCCATACTTATCTCCTTGTACAAAGCCCAATTCCAAGTGGATCAAGGACCTCCACCTAAAACCAGCCACACTGAAACTAACAGAAGAGAAACTGGGGAAAAGCCTGGAACACATAGGCACAGGAGAAAAGTTCCTGAACAGAACACCAATGGCCTGTGCTCTAAGACCAAGAATTGACAAATGGGACCTCATAAAACTGCAAAGGTTCTGTAAAGCAAAGGACACAGTCAATAGGACAAAGCAGCAACCAACAGGTTGGGAAAAGATCTTCACCAACCCTACATCTGATAAAGGGCTAATATCCAAGGTATACAAAGAACTGAAGAAATTAGACTCTAGACAATGAAAGAACCCTATTAAAAAATGGAGCACAGAGCTGAACAAAGAATTCTCAACTGAGGAATCTTGGATGGTTGAGAAACACCTAAAGAAATGTTCAGCATCCCTAGTCAACAGGGAAATGCAAATGAAAACAACACTGAGATTCCACCTCACACCAGTCAGAATGGCCAAGATCAAAAACACAGATGACAGCACATGTAGGCGAGGATGTAAAGAAAGAGGAACACTCCTCGACTGTTGGTGGGATTGTAAACTGGTACAACCACTATGGAAAGCAGTCTGGCGGTATCTCAGAAAATTGAACATAGTGTTACCTGAGGACCCAGCTATACCACTCCTGGGCATATACCCAAGAGATACTTCAACATACAACAGGGGCACATGCTCCACCATGTTCATAGTGCCTTATTTATAATAGCCAGAAGTTGGAATGAACCCAGATGCCCTTCAACAGAAGAATGGATGCAGAAAATGAGGTACATTTATACAATGGAATACTACTCAGCTATTAAAAACAATGAGTTCATGAAATTCTTAGGCAAATGGATGGAGCTGGAAAATATCATCTTGAGTGAGGTGACCCAATCTCAAAAGAACATACATGGTATGCACTCACTGATAAGTGGATATTAGCCCAAAAGCTCACAATTTCTAAGAAACTATGAATAGACCACATAAAACTCACATAGAAGAAGGAAGACCAAAGTGTGGATGCTTTGGTCCTTTCTAGAAGGAGTATCAGAAGTTTCAACCAGAGCTCCTAAAGTCTAAACCGCCAGTCAGAGAGCACAAAGGGAGAGACTCATGCACCTGTATAGGGAATTGAAGGTGACCTTCTTTTTTTTAAAATAATTTTTTAATTGGATATTTTATTTACATTTCATATGTTGTCCCCTTACTCCATCCCCCAACCACCCGGGAACCCCCTATCCCCTTACCCCTCCTCCTTCTTCTCTGTGGATGTAACCCCTACCTACCCCCCACTCCCACTTTCCCACCCTCAAAATTCCCACCCCCTGGGGCATCCAGGCTTCATGAGGTCAAGGATCTCATCTTCCACCTATGCCCAGCAGGGCCCTCCACTCTTACATATTCAGCTGAAGCCCTGGATCCCTCCCTAAGTGCTCCCAGGCTGGTGGTTTAGACCCTGGGAGCTGTGGTTGGTTGGTATTGTTGCTCTCCTCATGGTGCCACAAACCCTTTCAGCTCCTTCAGTCCTCACTCTAACTCCTCCATTGAGAAACCCATGATCAGTTCAATGGCTAGTTGTGAGCATCTGCCTCAGAATATGTCAGACTCTTGAAGACCTCTGAGGAGACATCCATATCAGGCTCTTATCAGCATGCACTTCCTGACTTCCACATCAGCATCTACCTTTGGTGACTGCACATGGGATGGATACTCAGGTGGAAAGGTCTTCAAATGGCCCCTCCTTCAGTTTCTGTCCCTCACTTTGTCTTCATATTTGCTCCCTTGAGTAATTTGTTGCTCCTTCTAAGAAGAACTGAATCACCCTCACTTGGTCTTCCTTCTTTATGAGCTTCATGTGGCCTGTGAGTTGCATCTTGGGCATTTCAAGATTTTGGGCTAATATCCAATAATCAGTGAGTGAATACCATGTGTGTTCTTTTGTGATTGGCTTACCTCACTCAGGATGATGTTTTCTAGTTCCATCCATTTACCTAGGAAACTCTCAAATTCATTGTTTTTAATAGCTGAGTAATACTCCATTGTGTAAATATACCACATTTTTTGAATCCATTCCTCAGTTGAAGGACATCTGGGTTCTTTCCAGCTCCTGGCTATTATAAACAAGGCTGCTATGAACATAGTTGAGCATATGTCCTTGTTATATATTCCAGCATCTTCTGGGTATATGCCTAGGAGTGGTATAGCTGGATTCTCAGGTAATGCTATGTCCAATTTTCTGAGGAACTGCCACACTGATTTCCAAAGTGGTTGCACCATCTTGCAGTCCCACCAATAATGGAGGAGTGTTCCTCTTTCTCCACACCCTCGCCAGCATCTACTATCACCTGAGTTTTTAATCTTAGCCATTCTGACTGGTGTAAGATGGAATCTCAGGGTTGTTTTGATTTGCATTTCCCTGATGACTAAGGACACTGAACATTTCTTTAGGTGCTTCTCAGCCATTCGAGTTTCTTCCGTTGAAAATTCTTTGTTAAGCTCTATACCCCATTTTTTAATAGGGTAATTTGGTTGTCTGGAGTCTAATTTCTTGAGTTCTTTGTATATATTGGAGATTAGCTCTCTATCAGATGAAGGATTGGTAAAGATCTTTTCCCAATTTGTTGGTTGTCGTTTTGTCCTATTGACAGTGTCCTTTGGAAGGTGACCTTCTTAGACTTCAGTGAAAGTGGAAGGCCATGGTCCCCAAAAGTTTGGCTCCCCTACTGTGTAGGAATTCGAGAGCAGGGAGATGGGGCTGGTAGGATGTTTGGAGCACACCCTCACAAAAATT
>NW_021604706.1:3290530-3291631 GCF_004785775.1 Grammomys surdaster
GCAAAGGACACTGTCAATAGGACAAAACGACAACCAACAAATTGGGAAAAGATCTTTACCAATCCTTCATCTGACAGAGGGCTAATATCCAATATATATAAAGAACTCAAGAAATTAGACTCCAGACAACCAAATTACCCGATTAAAAAATGGGGTATAGAGTTTAACAAAGAATTTTCAACGGAAGAAACTCGAATGGCCGAGAAGCACCTAAAGAAATGTTCAGCATCCTTAGTCGTCAGGGAAATGCAAATCAAAACATACTTGTGATTCTTAATCAGGACATAACTAATGTGGGTACCAGAATAATAGTGAAGATTTTAGTGAATTGTACATTTTTGAGTCTAGACATGTTAACAACTTATTGCAAAATATGTCTTTCAAACAGCTGATGATTCTTATCACTAATAAGAACACCCCCAAGGAGCTGTACAGATAGCTAAACAAGTAAGAGTACTAGCTACTCTTCTGACCATCTCAGAGGCTCAGAGGTGTTAGCCAACCAGTTCCACAATCTCGCCTGAAGGCCACCTCGCACCCTGAGCTGAGGACAAGGACATATCAAAAGAAAGAATGAATATTCCATCCCAACCTGCCCTCTTGACAACCAGGCCCTGGCCTCTGGAACCCAATTCAAAGCACCTACTAAGACAGCATCTCCAGGCGATCAGAAATCCAGGCAACCATTTTGAGCTAATAACAGGTCCTTCACAAATTCTACCCCCTCTATAACACTACACACTACTTCTACCACATGCCAGCACTTCAAAACCACAACATAGCACTAAGGGGATACTTTAATCTCCATCCTTCCTCCAAAGTCCCCCAGTCACTCTCACTATGGATCCTTCTTTCTGTATCCCAGTACACACCAAACTACCTACCAGCGCAGGGGCTAGGCACTCGTGAAACTCAGAGTACTCCGAAGGGAATCAAGTTTATCAAAGATGACAGGGACCTAGAAACAAAGCACAAAGAACATTTCTCACTTGTACCACCAGGATCCCTGAAGTGCAACCCTTCCTCTCAACAATTCCTCCTAGACTAATTCAAAACAAGAACTTCTCAGGGTGTCCATTGGAAATTGTCAAGGTGCCTTCA
>NW_021604706.1:3291641-3308882 GCF_004785775.1 Grammomys surdaster
CAATCCTCCTGGAGGCATCTGCTCTGAGACAACCAAGAGAGCTCTCTATCCAGGCAGGCTTGCTCTGAGTTCTCAGAGGTGCAAGGCCACCTCCACCTCCAAAGTGGGGTGGTTCCTGCCACACTTCTTATTAATTTTTACCAAGCAGTTTTCTCACCCATTCAGGAAGACACAAGTCCCATCAGGAACAACTCCCCTGCTCTCCCCCTCGGGGCGTTGTACACCTTGTGCCTATCTGACCTATTGCCTGGGCATACATACAGCCTTAAGGGTTTCCCCTGCAACCAAACCTGGCCTTCTCAGACAATGCAGAGCTCCACAGCATAAGAAATGATACACACTGGGCCCCACCTGGACTTGATTCAGGGCCATCAGGGGCCTAGTTTCCTGACTAGAGGACACACAGTGAATAGATTCATAGAAACACACACACGCACACACAGGCAGAGAGAGAGAGAGAGAGAAAGAGAGAGAGAGAGAGAGAGAGAGAGAGAGAGAGAGAGAGAGAAACAGAGAGAGAGACAGAGAGAGAGGTACAGACAGAGACAGACAGAGACACAGAGACAGCGAGAAACTCTGGTCTCCCAGTATTCTGGGATCATAAGACTGTCCATCTGTTTATTCCAGTATCATTTCTATTCTACCAGAAATCCCTGGACATGGCAGAGAAGGCCAGGTTTCTTTTGAGCCTTCATCCTGTCTCATCTCCCTGAATGTTAGGGAAGGTAAGCTAGTCAGGAGATGGTGTGACTCTGCTGCTGTGTGTGAGTCAGGCATCATCAGACTCAGGAGGCTTTCAGGAAAGCGGGCCTGTAGCGTTTCCTGGTAGCCTGCCCTGTTTTGGACACTCTTGAGACTACAGCATACTCTGGCTATTTCAACTCACATTGGGCCAGAGCCAAGACACTGCCTAGGCTCCTAACACCCTTGGGGCACACAGTGAGGTTGCTTACATAGGAAGATGGTGGAGCCTCCCAGATCATTGAAGGTTTCTGGAGACTTGGGTGTTTTTTTGATAGGCCTGGGACTCCTTCGCCTACCTAATGGAAAGCTCCAGGAGAGAGCCTTTTCTTAAAAAAAAAAAAAAAAAAAGACAAGCCAGATATACCAACAATAAACCTAGGTCAGATGTGAGTTCGGGCTGTGGTTGGCAGGGAGGACATTAACTGCTTGTTAATCCTGTCCAGGTCAGGCTGTCCTGTGGTTGAATCTCCAACCTTCCGAAGGCTTCCATGGCCAGCAGCATTCCCTCTGTGGCATCTCCCTGACTCTGCATTCTTAGTTGGGAGTGAAATAGAAATCGAAGAACAGCAGTCCTTTCCCACTGTGTGCTGGCTCTGCCTTGCTGATCCTTCTCAGATCCTTCTCAGTGTCTCAAAGGGTCTGGGCGATGGGCCTGGGAAAGCCATATTGGTCTTGGAACAGCTCAATTTTGCTAGTTGCTGAGAGGCTGTTTGGCTCCATTAAGTACTGAAGAAACCATACGGCAGGAAAGTAGCCACCCAAGATTATCAAAAGTATTTACCGGAAAAAACAGAAATAAGGTTTAATAAGCATTAGAATTCTGTGCCATCACACTTTTATGGATGTTTTGCTTGCATGTCTGTGTACCACATGCATTCCTGGTGCCCACTATGTCCAGAATAGGGTCAGAGAGAGAGGGCACTGGAGCCCTTGGAACTGGAATTATAGAAACTGACGGACTATAAGCTGTTACCTAAGTGACAGCAATTGTATCTGGTTCCTCTGGCAGAGCAGTGGGACCTCTTAACTGCTGAATCATTTCTCCAGCCCAGAACTAGGGGCCTATCCTCAAGTTCTGGCAGGCAACCAGAGCAATAACAATACCCTGAATTGTTTGTAGGAATCTCTTAGTCCATGTAACTCCAAAAGTCACAGTGAGGTTTAATACACTTGGCACCTGATTTTTTTGTTCTAAAGTCTTTGATTGAGGGTAGAACGTTGTTCCCCAAGGTGGAGTAATTCCAATTCAAATATTTTTATGTTTTTTTTTCTGAGACAGTGTTTCTCTGTGCCACTTTTGCTATCCCTCAGACTCCCTCTGTAGACCAGGAGG
Organism: Grammomys surdaster; assembly: GCF_004785775.1. Lineage (NCBI taxonomy): Eukaryota > Metazoa > Chordata > Mammalia > Rodentia > Muridae > Grammomys > Grammomys surdaster. The sequence continues at coordinate 3,293,719 of NW_021604706.1, forward strand.
GCCTTGAGCTCAAAGAGAACAAACGTGCCTTTGTCTCCCAAAACCCAACATTAAAGTCGTGTGTCTACACCTGTGGATATAGATAGGTAGTTAGTTAGTTAGTTAGTTAGTTAGTCAGTTAGTTAGTTAGATAGTTAGTTAGGAAGGTAGGTAGATAGGTAGATAGGTAGGTAGGTGGGCAGGTAGGTGGGTAAGTGATTGATTGGATGAATCAATGGATGGATGAATGGATGGATGGATGGATTTAAGAAAGCTTGTAAATAATGGTGTGATTATGGCTTGTTTCAAACCTCCATCATATTATCACTTTTAGTTTTCCTACACTACACTTTATCCTCCCATAACCCTCCCCACTTAAGCCTACCCCCCATTTTCCCTCCCATCTTCATAGCATCTGTATTCTACTACGAAGCCAAGAAAATCAAAACAGATATTTGTTTGTGTGTATGCTCTGTTCTTGTTAATTTTCTAAGTTAGACAAAATAATGGCCTCCATAACAACATTTTCACAGATGTGTGCCATTTGACTTTATTCATCCCTCTCCCCTACTCCACTCTGACACCACTGATGTCCACTTTCTATCTTTTTGGTCTCCTACCTCCTCTCAAATATTCCCTCTGCCATTTGGTTAAAAGCAGCCCATTCTACTAATAACTCCATCCAAGAACATTCTTGAAATCAGTATTCATAAGACCCAGTGTGTGAAAGGACTGATGAGTGTTTATTCAAAATGCTTAGTCTGGACAATGTCTCCACTTTGTTGTTTGGGATACAATGCCTCACAATGTAGCCTAAGCTTGCTGATCTTAGAAATACTTCTCCATCAAGCCTGACCTTGTAAGCGTGTGCCACCATGCCCAGTCTTATGCAAAATATTGATAGGAAATTTTACAATGCACTTGAGAGAAGAGAGACTGTTGCAAATCACAGATCAATCTCAATAGCATAGGAAAGACAGAGTACAGTGTATTATGATGAAAAAGGAGTAAAATCATCAACTATAAAGTGTTCACATTGAAATAATGAAGCCTGGGGCTGGAGTGATGGCACAGTGGTTAAGAGCTCTGATTGCTCTTCCAGAAGTCCTGAGTTCAATTCCCAGCTACCACATGGTGGTTCACAACCATGTGTATGGGAACCTGATGCCCTCTTCTGGTGTTCCTCAAGATAGTGGCAGCATATTCATATGAATATAATAAATAAGTAAACAAATATTAAAAAAAAGAAATAATGTAGCCTGATATTTCAAATGATCTTTTAGACATCATTGTGTCATTGTATTAACTTGGGCTAACCTGAAACTCATGAGTGCCTGTTTTCCAAGTGCCGGGACTGAAGGCATGTGCCACCATACCACACTATGATCTCCATTTTTCTGAATATTTTTTCACAAGTTAGATAGGATTATTTATGTTTGTTTATGCACATTTTTTCATATCACCACCACATTCATTGTCACGCGCACCCACCTCACCAGCAAGGAAGACACGGCAACAACAGGATTCTTCTGCAGATCTTTATTTCAGCTATAGCTCTTGCAAAGGACCCTGAGCGGGTAAGGAGCGTGCCTTATATACTCTAACAGTCAGCGTGTAAGTATGCGATTGGAGCATAAGGCAATGCTTCATTAGCATAAGAAAAATGACGTGGACCAAGCAGCCAGCGCATGTGCAACAGACTTGTTTACTCAAACGGCCTGACCAGCCGGCGCCATCTTGTAATGGCGAATCACGAAGGCCTCCTACATCTCCCCCTTTTTTATTAAATAAATGACAGGCGCTGGCCAATGTCCCGTGTCTTAGGCTAGTTGACGTGCCTCCATAGCCAGCACCAAAGAAGGGTGAGCTCCCTGTCTTAGGCTACGAGAGTTGCGCACCCACACCTGGCATTCTCTGCGCAAAAGAATGTGCACCCAGGTCGTGGCCTCTCATAATGCCCATCATGGGGTAGACTCACAGCTAGTGGTGTGCCTCTGGCTTATGGTGTCAACCTATTCCCATCATTGGGACCAATGGCAGCCAGCCTGAGAAAAATTATGGCAGCTCGACTCATTCTCTCTTGTGCAATGGGACTGAGCCCCAAGAGGTGCAAGAACTGAAGTTCGAGGCTGCTATTCCTTTAGCAACAGGCTCATCCAAACCTGGGGAGATGTGCCTTGTTCAATGGCGGTCAGAGCCTGAGTGATGACGACCTTATTGTGCTGACGCTGCCGTCTGATCTTACAAATAAGCCATAGCAAAAGCACAAGGCCAAAAATCACGCCAGCTCCAAATAAACCAACACCTATCCATTCTTTAAAATAAGAGAAAGCAGAGGTAAGCCAAGAAGTAAAAACTCCAAAAGTCATAGGTTCTACTCTAGTACCATTCAAAACTGTGATCTTGAAAAGCAGATGCTTCTGTAACTCTTCTGCCCTTAAAGACCAATTACCCTTTAGATAGTCTGACAATAATCTACTTTGATTAAAGGAACTGCTATCATACTTTAGAGGGGTGATGCACAGGTGTTTTGAATGACTAACACAGCTGAGTTGTAAAATATCAATTACCTCCTCTAGCTTAGCTTGAATAAGATCAACTCTCTGATTAACTAGCAAAATTCCAGAAGTCAAATGGGAATTCATGTGTTTCTGCTCCAGAAGGACTTCCGAGGTTCTCTGCACTACCTGGTCTATGGCAGTGGCTGTCTGCACTTGATTGACCATAGAAATTCCTGCTGTGACTGCGGCTGCTGCTGACACAGCAATTGCTGTAACTATGGCCGCTGTAATACCAAAGTTTCTCTTTTGTCTGAATAAGGTAGCGATAGGGAATGTATCCAGATCAGCCTCCACAGGAATAGGTACAAAGGTGGGTATATGCACTACTAAGGCAAAACTGTGGGACCCATTCCAGCAGTCAGATAACCAACATTCCTGAGCACTGCAATTTAAGCTATTAGTGCTAACATTATTTGCTAAGATAAAAAAGAATGGGGGTGATACACACATAGGAGAGGCCAAATTTGTACTATTAGCCAATCGTGCATTCCATTTGACGTTTGTCAGTTGAGTCTTATTAGCCAAACTCATAGCTGAAATGTTGTAGATGGGATGCAGTTGACCCCATAAACTGGCAAAGGCGGATAGGCTGGTAAAAGCTCCAGAATCATTTATCAGGACCCACTCATAAAAAGGCCAAAAATTCTTCACGCTTGTACAATTGCCTGTCAAATTGAATCTCGTCTGAGCTACAGGGGAATAAAGGGGAAATCCCGGAATCACCTGTCTTTGTGGCAGTGTTTTGGCCTGACAGGGTGTAAAAACTGGCGGGAAAGACATGTCAGCAGTGCACCAAGGTAGTACCCGTATCTGTGTTGCATTCAGGGTGTTCCATGCAACACCTCTGGGTAAAGAGATATTACTCAGGAGAATCAAGGTGGTAATGTTTACATCAGCAGTCTTATCAATTGGAGTGTCTCTACTATCTGAGCTTTGCCCTGCAGCAACCAGTGTGAGAACCTCGAGTAAAACCCCCGTGCCCATACAGCTATCGGAAGTCGGGTCCAGCCAGTTCGCTAAAGTCTCATTTTTAACGATGATGCAAGGTGTCTGACTGTTCCCTTTAGTTGTAAAACATAAGGTGTAGTTCAGGTTGAAATTAGTGGCATTGTAAAGTTCTTGACGTGGTTCTAGAGGTCTGGCACATGGAGCCTCCATAAAACAAGAGGTGGCTGTGAACAGAGGCAAAACAGTGGAGTTAGCGTGCACTGGCATCGGGACTGGCCATGATCTGGCGACAGCCCAAAGGTAGGTGCTCCTAGCTGTCTGGAAGGCTGTCAGGAGTAGCAGGATCATTGTCAGCTCCATTCTCTTGCTGTTTACTCGGGTCTTCCTTCACGATCCTCACCAGCCTCACTGGAACCCAGATTGGATTAGTTTCGTCCTGTGGAAAAACACAGACAGCTCCCCTGGATCTTATTAATATCGGATCCGGGCCCTTCCATTGATTAGTCAACACATCCTTCCATTTCGCCTGCTCCTGTGGGGGTTGTGGCCATTGTCCGTGCCTATCGGCCACGTTTCGGCCATGCACATCCAAATTTAAAAAATTAAGAGTAAATAAGACTAAAGATATTCGGGATCTTGGAGATCCAAGGTCCCATTCCCCCTTTTGTTTTTCTAGATACATTTTTATCGTGCGGTGAGCATGTTCCACAATTCCTTGCCCTTGTGGATTGTAAGGCAAGCCTGTCACATGTGAAATTTGCATCCGTTGGCAAAATTGTGGAAAAGCCTTGGAAGTACAGGCCAGACCATTATCCGTTTTCAGCACCATAGGTTTTCCCCATGCCGCCCAGGCTTCTAAGCAATAGGAAATGACACGGATGGTCTTTTCTCCAGATAGGGGTGTAGCGAACACCACCCCAGAACAAGTATCTATTGAGGTATGAACATATTGCAGCTTGCCAAATGATGGAACATGAGTTACGTCCATTTGCCACACTTCTAGAGGTTTTAAGCCTCTAAGATTAATCCCTACCGAGGGGGTGGTCAGAAACTCAGCGCAATTCTTACAGCTGTGAACAATGTCTCTAGCTGCAGTGCGGGAGATGCCAAATTTAAGTCTTAAAGTGTTTGGAGGGACATGATATAATTCATGAAATTTCTGGGCTGCGTTGGGCTGAGACCAAACAGCTAAGACGCACAGACGTGTGGCGGCATCAGCGATAGTATTGCTATGGACCATAGGACCAGGCAAGAGTGTGTGAGCCCAAATATGGGTAATATAGAACGGGTGCTCACGTTGTAGGATTAAGTTTTGAATAGCAGTGAAGATCTTGCTAACTGGGCTGGAAGCCTTAAAGACCCCCACCACTTCCAGGGATTTTATAGCATTGACCACATAATGAGAATCAGAAATGATGTTGATGGGTCCAGAAAGCATTTCAAACACCTTTTTTACTATTAAACATTCAACCAATTGTGGTGCGTTGGGCTGGAACTGCATCATCACTGGCTTCTCATCTACTACATAACACCCTAGTCCAGTCTTAGAGCCATCAGTATATACATCCGTAGCCCCTGGGATGGGTGCCGCTTTGGTAATCACAGGAAATATGATTGGATGCATGGTGAGGAATTGTAATAAGGGATGTTTGGGCAAATGATTATCAATGAGTCTAGAGTAAGAACACCGGAGCACTGCCCAGGCATCTACTGTAGCACATAAGACTTGAACCTGAGTGGCCATATATGGGGTGATTAGAGTTTGTGGTTCCAACCCAAAATGAGCAATAGCTAACTTGACTCCTTTCATAGCAATCTCAGCCACCGATGTTGGATAGTGTTCCACCGTTTTACTGGGTGATGAATGTAGATGAATCCAAAGAAGTGGACCCTCTTGCCACAGTACGGCAGTAGGAAGGCTGAGTGTCCTTAGTACACATAAGGCTAAACCCTTGTCATAGTCAATTCGTTTAAGCTCGGCCTTTTGTAGGGCCGTTTCTACCTTTTCAAGGGCTATCCTTGCTTCTGAGGCCAGTATACAGGGAGAGGAGATATGTGAGTCTCCTTCCAAAATAGAAAACAATGGCTTTAAGTCCTCAGTGGTTAGCTTAAGATAAGGACGAATCCAATTAATGTCTCCCAGCAGTTTTTGGAAATCGTTCAAGGTCTTCAAATTATCTTTTCTGATACATAACTTTTGAGGTGTAATAATAGTAGCAGTGATATTTGCCCCTAAGAACTGACTTGATCCCGCCTTTTGTACCTTCTCAGCTGCTATATATAGGCCTTTTGCTTCTAAGGCTTTGGTTAAGTCTGCATATGTATTTTCTATATCTTCCTTTGGTCCACACAAGAGAATATCATCCATGTAATAGCATATTTTAATGCTGTGATACTTCTGCCTAATAGGTGCTATGGCTTCCCCTACATACAGTTGACACATGGTAGGGCTATTAGCCATACCTTGGGGTAGAACTTTCCAATGGTATCTGGTGTCAGGCTCCATATGATTGATTGATGGAACAGTGAAAGCAAAACGTGGCCTATCCCTCTCATTCAGAGGGATGGAGAAGAAACAATCTTTTATATCTATAATAATTACAGGCCAGTTTTTAGGTAAGGCACTTAGCAAAGGCAGTCCTTGTTGGACAGGCCCCATTATCTGCATTTGAAAGTAAATAGCCCATAAGTCATGTAGTAGTCTCCACTTTCCTGATTTTTTCTTGATGACAAATATAGGAGTATTCCACGGAGATTGAGTTGGCTCCAAATGTCCTAATTCTAATTGTTCAGCAACTAACATTTTTGCAGCCTCTAGTTTTTCAGAAGGTAGGGGCCACTGTGGTATCCACACGGGTATATCAGTAGTCCACGCTATGGATAGAGGCTCCTCAGTGGCCCCCTAAGAAAAACCCAGCCCATAGCGATCATGTTTAATTTTGCCCTCAAGGGGCTCTTGCCTACCCTGCAGTTCTTTTCCTAGTCCTTTTCCAGGAACATAACCCATATTCTGAATCATGTTAATACTTTGAGGAGAATAACTATTAGTGAGAATGAGGCCCATGTCGTTCATTGCATCTCTGCCCCAGAGGTTGACCGGTAATGGGAGAACATAAGGTTGAAACATCCCTGAATTGCCTTCTTGATCTTTCCACTTCAGGCGCTTTGTACTAATTTTAGGCGAGGCTTCATATCCCAGCCCCCTCAAGGAATGTGAAGAACTGTCTATGGGCTAGGCTTTCGGCCACCAGGTTTCTGATATGATGCTTCTGTCTGCACCTGTATCTAATATTCCTGAGAACCTTTTGCTGTCAACCTCAAGAAGGCAGGTTGGCCTATCCCCAAGATCAAGAGACAAATAAGAAAAAGAAGTTCCTGAAGAACCAAAACCTTGTTCTCTTCTAGGTGTGTTCTTACTAGGGAATTGACTGTGAAGACTAGGCAGAACTAATAACTGAGCTATTTTGTCCCCAGGTGAGATAGACACTACCCCACGTGGTGCTGAACACAGAATTTTTACTATGCCTGAATAATCTGCATCCACCACACCTGGGTGCACAATGAGTCCTCTCAAAGCTGATGAAGATCGACCAAGCAGCAATCCCACCGTGTTGGGGGTGAGAGGCCCTTTAAAGTCTGATGGGACTGGTTGACATCCCATCTGAGGTGTTAAGACCACTCTGGCGGTGGCACAGAGGTCCAATCCTGCTGAACCCGGAGTGGCTCTCCTTGGTTCCCCAGTGGCCTCATGCATACCTTGGTTGGTTCCTGTAGTGCCCCATATATTTGTGGGCCCTGGGGATGTGGGCCCTGTCTCCCATTTTTTGGATTAATCTGATTTTGTTCTAGCGGCTTGCCATACACGTCTTTTACTGATCTACATTCTGCAGCCCAATGTCTGCCTTTCTTACATCGAGGGCAAACTCTAGGAGCTCCTCCTTGTGGAGCACTATCTTTCCCTCTTCGGCATTGCCTTTGAATATGACCTCTCTGCCCGCAATTAAAACACTTAGCATCCTTATACTTTCCTTTTTGTGCTGCTATAACTTCTGCGGCAAGTCCTGCATTGGAAAGAGGGCCTCCAATTTCTCTACAGTGAGAATATCTACACAGTGAGACCATATCTTTAAAAACCATGTGTGTATGTGTGTGTGTGTGTGTATTTTTTTTTCTCTCAGATTCAGGAAATATGTTTTTTATATTTCATATTTTCTTGTGAAGATTAGACACATTGTTCTCAGGGACTGAAAGAAGAGCTTAATGGTAAATTAGCTTTGCTTAAAATATGCAAGGCCCTGTTTTCAATCCTCATCATAAAAAGAAGCAAGGCAAACAAATATTTTAAGGGAGCTTGAAAGATGGATCAGTGGTTGAGTGTAAGTATTACACTTGCAGAGAACATGAGTTCAGTTCCCAAAATCCACATGGTAGTGCCTTACAACCACCTGTAGTTCCATTTTCAGGGGTTCCAATGCCCTATTCTGAACTCTGGGGGTACCAGGAAAATAGTTGGCACACATTTATACCTGCAGGTAGAACAGTTATGTACATAAGATAAACAAACTAACAAACAAACCAATAAAGTAAAACACAATTCTTGGGACTAGAGACATGACTTAGCAGTTAAAATTACTTCCTCCTTTTTAGTGGTCCCTCCTAGTTTGGGTACCAACAGCTACATTGGGAGGCTCACAACCACCTATAACTCCAGCTCCAGAGCATCTAATTGACTCTGTTGGTCTTCCTGTGGAGTTCCTATTACATTCTCTCCACCCCCCATTTCTCACCCCCAATGCAGGCAATCATTCTCTCAACTTCTCCATGATAGTCCCCAAGCTCCATCCACTGTTTGGCTGTGGGTGTCTGCATCTGTCTGAGTCAGCTGTTGGATGCAGCCTCTCTGAGAACAGCCATGCTCATGTCTGATAATGGACTATCATTAGTAGTGTTAGTGACTGGTGTTTGTCCAAGTGGTGGGTCTCAAGTTTGGCCCATTAGTGGTAGACAGTTGTTCCCTCCATCCTCAGTTCCTGCATTTACTGTAGACAGTATAAATTTTGGTTTAAAAGTTTTGTGGGTAGGTTGGTTTCTCTATCACTCAACTAGGGTTAGGGTCTCACTACAGGAGTTGGCTCCTTTGGGTTCCATATTCCCAATATAATGAGTCACAGGTAAGGTCACAGACATTGATTTTTATCCCAGGTCTCTGTCTAGTCCTGGAGATGCCCCCACCTCCTCACCCAGCTGGAAGGCACTGGTAAGGGCTATTAATTCAGCCTGTTTGTTGGTGGTATGAGCAGGAAGGGCCTGTGCCTCCACCACCTTGGTGTTTGACACTATGGCATAGCCAGCTTTCCTGACCCCTTCATGTAGGAAGAGCTTCCATCTATATATCAGGTAAAGGTGGCTTGAGGCAATGTGCCCTCCTGTATGTGTGAAGGATGGGGTAATAGTTCCTCTAAGGTTTCAGTACAGGAGTGAGAAAGGGAGTAGTCAGTGTTAGGTAGAGGAAGAAGATTGGAAATATTAAGATGTGGGCATGATTGAAAGGTGAGGGTGGAGTCTTCTATTAGCGTGACCTAAGAGAAAGAACCTTAGAGGGAAGTAGAGTCTGTAAGCCTTTATAAGTTAGGAGCTGTGACAGGTTATGAGAAGAGAGGACAGTTATAGGTGATCTCAGGGTTAGTTTCTTTGATTCTTGAATAAGGATTTCAGCAGCTGCTAAGGTATGCCCATCCCTGGATGGTTGGATCTAGTCTTTTTGGCAAGTATGCTACGGGTGCTAAAGATGGTCCCAGTTGGTGACCTAAGGCTCCAAGGCCAAATCCCTCTTTTTCAGTTATATAGAGGGAAAAAGGACGAGTCAGGTCCGGGAGATGTAAGGCTGAGGCCTTAAGGAGAGCATGTTAGAGCCTTTGGAAGGGCTTAGGAACAGGTTTAAGGAGAGGTTAGTGGGTGGGGCCTAATGCTGCTTCATATAAGGGACGACAAAGTAGGGAAAAGGAAGGAACCCAGGAATCCAAAAAGCTAGCCATTCCTAGGAATGATAGAATCTCTTTCTTTGTAGAAGGAACAGTTAGAGACGGAATCAGGTTCTTTCTATCTAAGGAAATAACGTTGTGGGTTGGGGTAATTGCTAGTCCCAAATAGGTGACTTGAGGAGTGGACAGTTGGGCTTTAGAAGGTGAGACCCTGTAGCCCCGACTGGAAAGGAAATTTAGAAGAGCAGCTGTGTCAGCTTGGCTAATTTTTAGGGAGGGGCTACAGAGAAGAACATCATCTACATAAAGTACAATCTTAGATCTAAGGAGAGATAAAGAGGTTAAGTCAAAAGCCAAGGCCTGCCTGAACAGATGTGGGCTGTCCCGGAATCCCTGAGGTAGAACAGTCCAGGTAAGTTGGGTAGAAAAGTGGGTGTCAGGATCTGTCCAGGTAAAGGCAAATATGTCCTGTGACTAGGTGTCTAGAGGGATAGAGAAAAATGCATCCTTGAGATCTAGGACTGAAAAATGAGAAGTCCCTGAGGGGATAGTAGAGAGAAGCATATAAGGGTTAGCTATGACAGGATGGAGGGGAACTACAGCAAAGTTAATGCACCAGAGAACTTGAACCAGTTGATAGGTACCATTAGGTTTCTTAACTGCCAGTATAGGGGTGTTAAAGGGGGAAGAGGTAGGTCGAAGGAGTTTTTTCCTTAAGAGGTCAGAAATGATAGGCTTAAGTCCCCTGAGGCTCTGGAGAGAAAGAGGGTATTTTGATTGACAGATGTACCTGGTAGAGTCCAGTAACTGGATGACAAAGGGAGAATGATGTTTAGCAACAGAGTTGTTCTGGACGTCCCAAACTCAGGGGTCCACCTGAGAAGCTGGTAAGGGAAATAACATGTTCGTGTTAGTAGGGTGATTGGCTAAAAGGAGGAGCAGAGGAACTGCTGGCGAGCTTGGGCTTAAGCAAATTGGTGGAACAAAGAAAATAGAAGCTCCCAACTTAGCTAAAATATCTCTTCCCAATAAGGGGACAGGACATGTAGGCACTACCAAAAAGGAATGGGTAAGAGGCACACCCCTAAAAATGCAACTCAGTGGGGGGGTGGGGGTCTGGTGAGGAAGATAAGGTTGTCCTCCTACCCTGACAATAGGAGAACACAAAGGTGAAGTGGGTCCCCAAAACTCCGTTAGGACTGAGTAAGTGTCCCTAGTGTCCAAGAGGAAAGAGATGGTTCTTCCAAACACCATAATATCTACCTGTGGCTATCTGTTAATGTTAGGCATGGTTGGGTCGAGAGAGCTCAGGCCCCATCAGTCCTCCATGGCCAAGCCTAAAAGGTCAGCTGAGGGGTTTTCTGGGAGCGATGTCCCTCTGTTCTGAGCAACATGAGGGCAGTTCCCCCATCTCTGATGGTACCTGGGATATGGTCCACTTGGCTTGCTGGGGTTAGGACAGGCCTTCGCCCAATGACCATGTTGACCACATTTATAGCAGGATCCCGGTGGTCTCTGAGCCTTCGAAGACCAGGAGTCTGGGGTAGTGGCTAAGGCTGGTCAGACAGCCTTTGCCAGCATATTTCTGTTTTCAGACTTTCTCATCTCTCTCATGGCACACTTTGAAGGCCAGGGCCAAGACTTCTGCCTGTGGAGTTAGGGGCCCCCTCTCCAATCACCTAAGTTTAGCTTTTATGTCGGGTTAGCTCTGGGAAAAAAAGTAGATCATAAGTAGTTGCTTACCTTCTGGGTTTTCAGGGTCCAGATTAGTGTACTCCAGTAAGGCCTTTGTAAGGCGTTCTAAGACCTGAGACAGATTTTCTTGTTTTTCTTGGACAACCTCTTGAAGTTTCTCAAAGTTAACTGGCTTTGATGCCGCCTTCCTCAGGCCTGCCAAAAGACATGTTATAAATCTATCTCTTGCTAAGATCCCACCTGCAGAATTATAATCCCATTGAGGATCCTGGTCAGGAAGAGCTTCCGATCCAATTGGATAAGTCCCATCTGTTTGATGAATCTGATCTGCATGTGTTTTTGTCTCATTCCAAACTTGCCTATGTTCATCTGGAAGTAGGTTATTAGTTAGAATCATATGTACGTCATGGTAAGTTAGGCTGTAAGAATGAAAGATGTATTGGAATTTTTTGATGAAGGCAGATGAGTTAGAGGTGTAGGACCCCAGTCTACTCTCTATTTGAGAGAGTTCACTAAGTGAGAAAGGGACACGTACCCTGACCAGTTCATCAATGCCAGCCACTTCCCTTAGGGGAAGAACAGATGCTGGCTTCGGTGTCCCTGGAGGAGAAGGAGTTGGACCCTTGGCCTTGGAACTTGTGATAGTTTGGTGTCAATGCTGGGCAGGTAGTATGGCCTACAGCTGTTACAGAAGGAGGGGAGTGATCTGGGAGACAGTGGACTCAGAGGCACCCTGGTGAGAAGAAGAAACTGAGGCAGCAGTTTGGGGTCTCGGCAGCATGGAAGTAGGCCTGCATCGGAGGGGTGGAGGTTCATCAGCTGGGTCCAGAGGTGTGTGGTCTTCTGGGGGTTGAGCAGGTATCATGGCTAAGATAACCTTGGCTGTAGAACAGGTAGAGCACATGGAGGGTGTATAACAGAGGCAGATGAATGCCCAGACATAAGGGACGTCTTTCCAGTTACCAGACTGCTGGCAGTATGTGTTAAGATTCCTTAAAATAATCAGGTCTAGGGTGCCATTAAGTGGCCATGTTAGCCCATTACCTAAAAGGTACTGGATACAGACCTTATTGCAAAGGCATATTAATTTGGAAGGCCTCAACTCAGGCATTAATCTTAAAGATTTGAGGTTTTTCAGTAGACAACCCAGTGGGGTGTCTGTGGATATGGATGAAGACGATAAGCCCATTGGGTGATAATTGTTACCAAGCTATCAGTCGGCGTCCTGAAAGAAAGGCTGGTAACGGAATCAGGCACAGCTCATATAATCAGGTCATCACGAGATTATATAAGGGCCCTAGCCAGGTAACTCACCAGAAATTAGTCAGCCAGGAAACAGCCACCTAGTACTAGAATTTTCCAGTAGCTGAAAGAGCCAGGACAGGGGCCAGGAGCTATTTCTGAGAGGGAGAGATCACTCACTGGGCCAAAGCCCTAGGTCGTAGTTCAGCTAGAGGTCAGTCATATGGACTGGGGAAAAGTAAACCCAATCCCTTAGTCCAGGAAGCACCGGCCAGGTGCTTACAGGCGTTCAGGGTCCCTCTCATGAACCAGAAACTCCTTACCTATTAAAATACCGGTACGTGCATGAGAGCATGTGCAGTCTGGTATCTGGAAGGTGGAACCAGGGACCTGCTTTTCTGTCTGGCTATATAGCCCACGCAGCATAGCACTGAGTGGGGGGGCCACAGGGGCATGGCTCACATGGTGGAAGTTTGATAAGTCTCAGTAGCTGCAGTGGTGAAAACGGCGACAAGCAGTGTGGAGGTGTAGCCATCATGGGCGGGTGGAGGCAGCATCTGCTGCAACGGGAGTCAGTGGCAGGAGTCAGTGGCAAGGGTCAGCAGCAGGAATGGCAGGCCACGTGGTCTCTGGTCTAGCCCAGGGTCTCAGCAGTGGCAGCACCGTGAGTGGGAGCTGTCGCACCGCTGAGTGCCCGAAGAAGTCGCTTCAGCCAGCCGATGCACCAGTGTAAAATTTCAGCGTGCAGTTTGGACAGACAGCAGGAGATCGACCCGGTTCCATGGGGAAAAGTTTATTTAGGGAGGGGGGTGAGAGAGAGGAGCAGTAGAAGTGGTGGGAGGAAGAAAAGAAAGAGAGCGAGGTCAGGACAGTCCCAACTATTTGAGCGGACAATGAAGTAATTTTTTCCCAGGTACAGATGAATGAAATAGGTGAACTGTGGGAGTGTTGTCTTGGTTTCCTCAGCAACGATGCAGAAGTCGCCTGGCGCCTGAATGTGAGGTCACTGAGTTCGGACTTATACTAACAACACCCACTTTCTGTTACCCTCAAGTCCAACTTCCATACTTGTGCTCTCCCCCTTGGGAAAAAAAAACTTTTTAAAAATACAACAAATCCAATTTGTGTTGTCCATATACTCAGTGGAGCATGGTCAAACTCTCAGTGGCCAGCTCCTTAAAGATAGTAGAATCTTTCCCCTCACCCTACCCTCAGCCCCTCCAGAAGCATCAGCATCTTTATCACAATTTTTAATGACTCTCTAAGATGGTATCTTTTTTTAAAATGATTTATCTTTGTTTATGTGAGTGCACTATATCTGTCTTAAGACACTGATCCCACTAGATCCCACTGGAGCCACTGGATCCCACTAGAGTTGGTTATGAGCCACCATGTGGTTGCTGAAAATTGACCTCTGGCAGAGCAGTCCACAAACTACTGCAGGATCAGAGTTAACAATGAGAGACATGGAAGGCTTTTTGCAATCTCCCACACCAACCACCCCCCCAAAGAAAATAGGCTTTGATGTTTGAATGCCCATTACACCCTACAGTTAAAGAGAAGGAAAACAAAGTGAAATCAGGAAAGGGCTTCTAAAGAGCTGGTGAGAGCTGTCATCCCAGCCCAGCCTTCTCCATGGGAAATTTCACCTGGGAGTCTTCCTTACTTCCCACTTGCAAAGAGATGAAACTGTGGCCCTAGCCTTTACCTCTCTGCCAAGAGTTCCTCACTGGGAGAATGCAATGGAGATTTTATGAGAGGTCCTGCTGCCCTGAAATGCAAAGATTCCTGCTTGGCCAGGATAAAGCACCTCATGCTAAGCTTGTCTGAGACCCTGGATTCCATCTCAAACTCTGGGTACAGAAAAGCCATTTTAAACCATTCCTGGAGTAAAATTTAAATTTCCATTACTCTTTTCTATAATGGATCTGGTTTCAAAAGGATACTCCTGAATGAGAAATGGGAAATGAAACAAGTTAAGGAAACACTTTACAGAAGCCTATATTAATCAGGGCTTTTTCTCTGTTGAAATTCTGATGCTTTGACCTCATGTGGTTTTGCTGAACCCAGAGACAGTGCCCTATCTAAGGCCCAGAGATAGTAAACAACTGCTTTGGCTTTCACCTGAAAACTAACTAGTAGCCATCTCACCCTCCCCTACCCCACCCTATCACCAGTACTTTGCAGGCCTATCCTCCCCAGGGCCAGTTACTGGCTAAATCAGGACTCACTCCTGGAAATCATTCAAATTACTGTAATCTTCAACCTGCTTACAAGACCTTGCCCCTTTCCTACCCATGGAAACCACAACAAAAGCCTTTTTCTACAACTCCCTAATCTGTTGCTGCTGTGGCAGGTTCTTTCTTAGTATGTGTGAAGCACAAATTTTATTCTCAAAAATTGCCATCCCCTGAACTATTAGTCTTACTGTACCTGTTAGTATTCTGTCTAAACTCTACCTTCACCTGGCAACAGCCAGGCATGTTCCTGCCCACAGTTACCTGGCAACAATCAGATAGGTCTGCCCACTTTAAAAGGGGCTGCCTACCCCCTCCTCTCTGTCTTGTTCCCCTTGATCCTCCTCCCTGCAGGTTCTCTGTCTCCCCTCCCCTCCCCTTTTCCCTTCCCCCTCTCTCCATGCGGTCATGGCAGGCCTCTACTCCTCTACCTCTCTTCTCTTCTCTTCTCTTCTCTTCTCTTCTCTTCTCTTCTCTTCTCTTCTCTTCTCTTCTCTTCTCTTCTCTTCTCTTCTCTTCTC
>NW_021604706.1:3308892-3362148 GCF_004785775.1 Grammomys surdaster
TCTTCTCTTCTCTTCTCTTCTCTTCTCTTCTCTTCTCTTCTCTTCTCCTCTCCTCTCCTCTCCTCTCCTCTCTCTCTCTCTCTCTCTCTCTCTCTCTCTCTCTCTCTCTCTCTCTCCTTGCTCTTTTCCCTATCTCCTAAGTAAAATCCCCCTCGTGGAACAGTCTGGTCTGCTGAGGTCTGTTCCAAGCTGTTTGCCAAAAATCTAATAGGCTTGACCAGGGTGCATTGTGTGATATTCCCAAACAGTCAATAAAAAATCTTATGTTGGGAAAAAGACAGGAGCCTTTTCTCTGCATGGTTCCTGGCCTGACATAAACTAAATGATTCTGCCAAAGTGAGTCTCCTGTAGCACAAATCCTTTGCTACCTCCTTGACATGAAAGAATGCTTAGGAGGGCTAAAGAATTGGCTCAACAATAAAGAGTACTGGTTGCTCTTCCAAAGGATCAGGGTTCAATTCCTAGCAACCACAAGGTAGCCGTAAACCATCTGCTCCTCCTGTTGCAGGCAACCTGACACCCTTTTTGTCCTTGAATGTGCCAGGTCTATAGATGTACATGCAGACACAACACCTATACACATTAAGGGCATATGTGTGTTCCCAGGGCACTGTGAGAATGCTTAGGGCTGAGATATTGTGGAATAGCTACAAAGCATGAGCACAGAGCCTTGGGTTTGGTTTCCAGATGGAGGAAAGGAAGACTAGAAGTTCAAATGTCCCTCAGTGAGTTAGACAACAGCCTGGGATATAAAAAACCTTATGTAAATAATTAATTATAAGTAATAATTATATGGGGGCCAGGGTCTGAAGTGGTGGCTCAGTAGTTAAGAGTTCTGGCTGCTCATCCAGAGGACAGAGATTTTGTTTCTAACACCACAATGCACAGTTGTCTGTAACTCCAGTCCTGGGTGATCTGTCTTTTGTCTTCTGGCCAATGTGGGTACCAGGCACATAACCCACCTGCATATTTAAATGGAAGTAAAGCACTCATGCACATAAAAAACGTGTGTTTGTGTATTTGTTTGTGTGTGATCTTTTATAAGTTTTTATGTTTTGAAATTATTTATTGAAAAAGAAAGAAATTACTTATTTTATGAGTTTGAATATTTTGACAGCATGTACATAAGAATATCACAAGTGTTGGGAGCCGACTCTGAGCCGAGGGCGGCTATTATCTTTGCAGCCATCTTGAGCCATGTACCCTGACAAGAGACTTGTTTTCAACAGCCTACAACAGCTGAACACACTGTGATAATTATCTTGATCCTTTCAGTCAAGGCCAGGCAGTGGTAGCACATGCCTTTAATCCCAGAACTTGAGACACTTGAGGAGAGACTTGAGAAGAGACCAGATCAGACTCTGTCTCGTCTCCATTCTTCGTGTCTCTGTCCCCACTCTCTCTCTTGCTAGGACCCGACCCACAGACCAGAGCAGCAGAACGGGCCATTACAAAGTGGTGCTCAATGCGGGGCAGCAAGAACGAGAGACCCAGTGAGGGACTTTACCAGAAGAAGGGTCGACTGAAAATTCAGAAGTGAAACAGAGGTGATTGCCATGGGAACCTGCCGTGTGGAGACCAGTAGGCCATAGTAATGATAATGGGGCAAGAAATAAGTCAGCCTGAATTCAACTCTCTGTTTTTGCTTTGTTGTTTGCTGCTTACATGTGTTAATTGTTTGCTTCTGTTTTGCTGTTTAAATGCTGTCTTTCATGTTCAAAAGAAAAAGAAAAGCATAGAATCCAAAATACGACCAAAGGTTGAAGTAATCGACTTGAAAGCGCCAGATTGTGCTGACCTAGAGGAAGAGGCAGCCAAAAATTATGACCCTGAATGGCCCTCTTCCCGAAGGCCCCCTCCCTATGCTCCTCCACCTCCAGATGCTGCTGCTATGGAGATGGTGGTTGAAGATCACATAAAGGAGTTGCAGGACAAAAGTTCTTTTCTTAAACAACAAATTTCTCTTCTTAAACAACAAATAGAATTAGAGGAAGAGTATCAGAACTTAGTCGAGCAACACCAGGAAGCACAGGACTGGACCTGAGTTCTACCACCAACACAGTACTAACCCTAGAAATGGGACCTCAGGCCTTAGCCACTGGAGTGTTTGGACCACTCTATCCAAATGTGTTTGGCCTGATAGTGGGAAGAGGCAGTGCTACTATGCAGGGACTACAAATTTTTCCTGGAGTTATAGACAATGATTATCAAGGTGAGATTAAAGTAATGGCCAAGGCAATACAGAATATAGTCACCATTCCTACAGGAAGGAGGATAGCTCAACTATTGTTACTTCCATTGATTTCTACTAATCACAAATATAAGAGTCCTAAGAGAGGGGATCAAGGCTTTGGTCCCTCTGATGCATACTGGGTACAGCCTATAGTTAAATAAAAACCTATGATGACAATATTGCTCGATGGTAAGGCATTCCAAGGTTTGGTTGATACAGGAGCTGATGTGATGATTATCAAACAAGGCTATTGGCCTGCCACCTGTCCTCTGACCCCTACTTTAACCAATTTAAGGGGTATTGGCCAAAGTCAAAATCCACAGCAAAGCTCTAAGGTGCTGACATGGAAAGACAAAGAAGGGAATACAGGGAATATACAACCCTATGTCATCCCAGGCCTTCCCATTTAATCTCTGGGGCAGAGATCTATTATCCCAGTTGGGATTGATTATGTGCAGCCCTAATGAAGTAATCATGGCTCAAATGATAAACTCTGAATTTTCTCCAGGGAAAGGATTAGGAAAAAGTGAAAATGGGATTACTCATCCTATTGAGGTCCATGGTAACTCTGGAAGGAGAGGCTTGGGGTATTTTTGATGGAGGCTATTGATTCAGCTCCACCACTATGGTGTTGTGCCAATCCCATCACCTGGAAGGAGGACTTACCCATCTGGGTGGATCAGTGGTCCCTAACCACTGAAAAATTACAAGCTGCTCAATTGCTAGTGCAGGAGCAATTATAGGCAGGACATTTAGAAGATAGTAACTCTCCCTGGAATACCCCAATATTTGTCATTAGGAAAAAGTCAGGAAGGTGGAGATTGTTGCAAGACTTGAGGGCTGTTAATGCAACCATGATTCTGATGGGAGCCTTACAACCTGAGCTGCCCACACCAGTTGCCATACCTTTAGGCTATTGTAAAATAGTTATAGATTTAAAAGACTGTTTCTTTACTATCCCTTTGCATCCTAATGATAGAAAGTGCTTTGCTTTTAGTGTTCCCACTATAAACTTTAGAGAACCTATGAAAAGATATCAATGGAAGGTCTTGCCTCAGGGTACGGCTAACAGTCCTACCTTGTGCCAAAAGTTTGTGGCTTCTACCATAGAGAGTGTTAGAACCATGTGGAAGCAAATCTACATGATTCATTTCATGGATGATATTATAATAGCAGGAAAAGATGGAGAACAGGTACTCCAGTGTTTTGATGATCTTGAAACAGCTTTACAGACTGCAGGGTTACAAATAGCACCAGAAAAGGTACAATTACAAGATCCATATACTCATTTAGGATTTCAGATTAATGCTCCACATATTATTAACAATAAGGCTACCTTGAGGACTGATTCCCTTAAGACACTTAATGATTTTCAAAAACTGTTGGGAGACATTAATCGGCTATGACCATATTTGAAACTTACAACAGGAGAGTTGAAACCTTTGTTTGACATTCTCCAAGGAGATCCTGACCCTAAGTCTGGCAGGGCTTTAACAGAGGAGGGTAGAAAAACCTTATGGAAGGTTGAGAATGCTATTTCATCCCAATTTGTAACTCATATTAATTATTCTAAGCCTTTATATTTTCTTATTTTTAACTCTAAACTAACTCCTACTGCAGTTTTTTGGTAAACTGCACCTATATTATGGGTCGATCTTCCCTCATCCCCTAACAAGGTTCTTTATCCATACTATGCAGCTGTAGTAGATATGATTATGTTAGGCAGAGATAACAGTCGAAAATATTTTGGAAAATATCCTGATGTCATAGTACAACCATATACAAGACATCAGGTTAATTGGCTTATGCAGAGTTTTGAAGTTTGGCCTATAGCATGTGCCTCATTTGGTGGTAAACTAGATAACCATTATCTGCCAGACAAATTAGTTCAATTTTGTAATCGCCATGCATTTGTTTTTCCATCTCGTACTGCTCATGCACCTATAAAGGAAGCATTGCTAGTTTTCACTGATGGGTCCTCATCAGGAACGACTGCTTATGCCTTTAAGGATCAAGTAATTTTCTTTGCTACATCAGCTGTGTCAGCTCAATTGGTTGAATTACATGCTGTTGTTGCTGTGTTTCAAGCATTTCCAAATCAAACCATTAATATTTACACAGATAGTTCATATATAGCTCAATCTATTCCTTTTCTAGAAACTGCTGCGCAAATAAAACAGTCCTCAGAAGCAGCCGATTTGTTTTTACAGTGCCAACAATTAATTTTGAGGAGAAAGTGTAAATTCTTTATAGGACACCTGAGAGCCCACACTGGGCTACCAGGTCCCCTCGCTGAAGGAAACACCAAGGCAGATCTAGCCACTCATATAGCCGCAGTGACTTTATCAGATCTGCCATCTAACTTATAACAGGCCATAAAGGCTCATGAGTTACATCACCTTAATTCTAAAACTTTAAAGGTCATGTTTAAAATTACCAGAGAACAAGCTAGACAAATTGTCAAACAATGTCAATCATGTGTTAAACTTTTACCAGTTCCTCATTTAGATGTGAATCCAAAGGGACTGATACCAGTCTCTGGCAAATAGATGTTACCCATTATAATGAATTTGGAAATCAAAAATATAGACATGTATGTGTAGATACATTCAGTGGTTTCATTTATGCGACATTACAAACTGGAGAAGCAAGCAAACATGTAATCAATCATATGCTTGCTACAGTTGCTGTATTTGGTGTGCCAAAACAGATCAAGACTGACAATGGCCCAGGTTATACAAGCTCCAGTTTCCACCAATTTTGTGAAAAATTGGGAATACTACATAAAACGGGTATTCCATATAATCCACAGGGCCAAGGTATGGTAGAAAGGGCACATCAAACCATTAAATATTAATTCGAAAAAATTAAAAATGGGGAATGGTACCCTACTAAGGGATCCCCAAGAAATATCCTTCATCACACGTTCTTTATTTTAAATTTTTTAACTTTGGATTCTGAAGGAAAATCTGCTACAGATAGATTCTGGCATCCTGATACCAAAAAGAATTTTGCAACAGTCCTCTGGAAAGACCCATTAACTGGAACCTGGAATGGGCCAGATCTAGTGCTTATCTGGGGAAGAGGCTCTGTCTGCATATATTCCCAAATGGCAGATGCCAGACACTGGCTGCCAGAGAGACTGATCAAACAAATAGACAACAATAACAAATCCAGGGAGGAGAAACCCCCTGAGAAGCATATTTTTTCTTTACAGGAAACATGAAGATGCTTCACAATTGTCTTCAAACAGGAATGGATCAACCAGCATACCGGACTTGGGAAGTTCTCAGTGCGGAAGAAGACATCACCACCCACACCTCCAGGGTGGCTCTATTGGACTTTTGGTTCCCTGATTTACATTGTTTAGACTCAGGAGAAAACCCATTACCACAGTTACTATAATTGTTTTTTGGGTTTAAGATTGACTGAGACAGGAATGGGGATTTTCTTTATTTGTTTTTTTGTTTTTTTTTTTTTAAATTTTTATTTATTTATTATATGTAAGTACACTGTAGCTGTCTTCAGACGCCCCACAAGAGGGCATCAGATATCATTACTGATGGTTGTGAGCCACCATGTGGTTGCTGGGATTTGAACTCATGACCTCTGGAAGAGCAGTCAGTGCTCTTAACCACTGAGCCATCTCACCAGCCCCTTTATTTGTTTTTTTAAGATCAAAGCTATGATCAGTTCTGTACTTCTATAGATTTAGATTTAGAAAGAATGGAATCTGCTATAATGCATTTGTAAAATTCATTATCCTTCTTAACTGAAATAGTGCTTCAGAATAGAAGAGGCTTATACTTTTTACTCCTCTAACAGAGGGAGCTATGTGCTACCCTAAAAAGAGTGTTGCTTTTGCAATAACCATTCAGACATTGCTAAGTCTCTTGTCTCTTGGGTTCATGCTGTTCAACAAACTGATGGCTTTTGTACAACAATAGGTAGATGCTATTCAAATGAAACCCACACAGGTCCATTATTACAGGCTGGAAGTAGGGGACTCCAAAACCTCTGTCATCAAGACTGACAAGGATTAACCCCTAACTTATGTGCTAAGCCGGATAGTCAATGATGGGTAAGAGAACACTTCAAGACCCTTGCCCCAAATTGGGAGGCCTCACCATCCTAAGACAGGAGCTCAACCAATGGCTGTTGAATATCCAGAGACAGGAAAGGGAGGCTGTGGTCCTTTGTCCCAACCTAAGACAGACACAGTTTCCGTAAGTTTTCCCAGCCTTCCCTTTCAAAAACAAATTTAAAAAGGGGGACCTGTTGGGAGCTGACTCTGAGCCAAGGGCAGCTATTGTCTTTCAGCCATCTTGAGCCATGTACCCTGACAAGAAACTTGTTTTCAACAGCCTACAACAGTTGAGCACATTGTGATAATTATCTTGATCCTTTCAGTCAAGGCCAGGCAGTGGTAGCACATGCCTTTAATCCCAGAACTTGAGACACTTGAGGAGAGACTTGAGAAGAGACCAGATCAGACTCTGTCTCATCTCCATTCTTCGTGTCTCTGTCCTCACTCTCTCTCTTGCTAGGCCAGACCCACAGGCTGGAGCAGCAGAATGGGCTGTTACACACAAGCAGGCAGTTCCCATAGAGGCTAGAAGAGAGCATCATATCCAACTCCTATGAGCTGCCATTTCTGTGTTGGTAAAGGAACTTTGGTCCCCTGTAAGAGAAGCAAGGGCTTTTAACTGCTGAGACATCTATCCAGCTGATAAACCAGCCTGTCTCTATCTTTTTCTTGAAATCCTTCTTACAGTAAAGACAAACAAGGTTTATTCCTGTTTGTGATTAAACCTGGATTCTCCAAGATTGACATTGCCCCACCTATAATTTTAAATACAAATGGCTCTGTTCTGCTAGTTCCACAAAGGTTATTATGAGCATGTATTGTTTTACATGTGCACATGTGTGTCTCATGACCACCTTGCAAACATGTCTTTGTTTCCATGAGGTTGTTATAACCAACTCAATCGATATGCATATATAATATGCCTATTTGCCCCCATTTGGAAACCTCCTTATCTTTTCCATGTCCAGTGCTGACCTCTCAAAAACCTCAATAGGGGGAAAGAGCCTGTGTACCCAGAACAAAAAGCTTGCTTGAATTGTTTGCTTGCTTTAATTAATTTGGCCATGATAATTTGGGTCTGTGGTCTTTTCCCTCAAATCTTTGGGGTTCACATCACCCCCCCCAAGTTTTCTGAACCTTTAAAACATGTCCACTGTGTTATTAGTGTGACCCTGTCTCAAAAAAAGGAAAAAAGAAATCAAATAAACCTAAAAGGTTTAGTTTTTCCTACAAATGCATCCAACCAGGGGGAAGGATTCCCACTGAAGGCTGTTAAATCCTGTGTGAATGTAAGTCTCAAAATTTGAAAAAGAAAAGAACCACCTAAGCAGCTGCCTGGCAATAGTGGGAGGCAGATGCACAGAGCACAGAGAATTTCACAATACTGAAAGTATTCTGTCCTACACGATAATATTGGATATATGGGATTATGTGTTTGTCTAAACCCATAGACTGTACTTGTATGAAGTGAGGCATGAGGAAGTTGTTCAGTGGTAAGACATTGACCAGCATGCCTGGGCGGCTGGTTTTCATCTCAGGAACAGAAAAAAAAACCTAAAACCAAACAAACAAATGTAAACTATAGCATCTTTGTGACAAAGGTTCTCTTACAAGCTATATGATTATTGTACATAAAAAACCTAATTGTTAGCAAAATACGCAAGCTTAAATAGATACTGCTTTTCTCAGATGCAGTTAGTTGTGTCCTGAAGAGATGCAATTTGGGTGTGTTTCTCAAAGCCTCCAATGATAAGAATGCTAAAAATGGAAAGTTCCTGCCTATTATAAGGCAAGGTGTTTGGGAAAGGCCTTGTGGTCTTCGCTTTGTGACCAGAAGGAAAGTCAGCTGGGCAGGTTTGAGCTACCCTACCATGTGGTGACAGTGTCCAGCATACCAAGGGTATAGGAGTGGAGCTAGAGACTTCTTTGTATAAACATTTGGATTTTTGTTAGAGCTCTGTCTCTTTTGGCTTGAAATAGCCTTTATGGAAGGAGCTCTGGGTGAGAGATAGGGCTTTTCTTTGGGCCTGCAGGGATAACAGAGAAGCAGCTGGCAGGAAGTAGGTAATTCTAGGAAAGAGAACAAAGGATCCCTCTTGGGTTTGGAGGAGTTCAAGAAAAAGGGAGACTAGATCAATAAGATGAAACAAATACAGATTTCTAAAGACCTAGCTAGCAGTTTAGTTGTAGGATCAGGCTTGCAATATACTTAAGAAAATACAGTTACTTTGCTGAGCTAGCAGGTTTTTACCTCATTTTTTGCTTTCCATGTCTTTATTAGTATATGTGACTCTTAACTTGAAGTTATGGGTTTTGGCATGTGATTATTGACAGTAAAAAGCATACTCTTCTAGTGTTGTAAGGGTCTGAAAATTGCTGAAGAAAAATCTCAGACTCAAATAGTAAAGACAATGATCACTCATTCTGCAGAAACAACCAGCATGGGGATAGACGGTGAGTTTCAACCACTCATTGATACCTGGATCCCAGAGAAGCTTGTAGGCCCCTTTTTATGCAGGAATATAGGAATTTTCCAGAAGGATTAGGTAATCTTTCATGTGATTGGTAGGGGTCAAAGCGGTGAAATTAGTACAATTTTTATTGGCAACTATGTTAGTTTTTCTATATTTGGTGAGAGTAGGTTAAGCAATCTAAAATGTCATTGTTTGGAGCTAGGGAACAAATGTGCCTCGGATTCTGATTGGCTTGAGCCAGGTAGTCAGTGGCCTGCATTCCTATGTCATGAACATTTAACCACAGGATGAGATAATTAAAGCATATAAGACTGGCCATCACAAGTGGCCCATCCTGAGACAGGGTATTTTCCCATCCTTATGTTTATCTCTGTGCTGATCTTTGGATGGGGGGCTTTTATGGCCTAACTTCCTGGGAATGCTAACTTAGAGGGTTGAGTTATGGAGATCAGTTCCTGGATTGAATGACTTTTCTTTTGATGTCAGGCCTTGTCCTGAAATGGAGTTTATGTAGTCCTCTTTGTAGAGTGTAGTTTTTGCTACCCAGCTTTAAGCTTCTGGCAGACTGTGCTGCCAGCCCCTGCCCAGAGAGAATATTGGATCTGCAGATGAAACACACACACACACACACACACACACACACACACACACAGTAGCTTAATTTTATATTGCTTTAGCTCAATGGTCTGGGCTCTTCTAGGCCTTCCTCAGCTAGTGCCCCCTTCTTTTCACTCCCACCTCAGCAGCCTAATTCTGCCCTTAACTTTAGTTACTCAGTTACCTTTAGTCCTAGCTCAGAACCCTAAATCTTCCCTCAGCTTTGTTAGGTTTCTAACCTTCTGCCTGGAGAAAGCAACCTGTGGCCACTCCACTCCACCTGAGATTTCACATGGCTGGTCACCTTTTCTCCTTTGAAGCATGGAGAAATTTTCCTTATTTCTCCCTTGTGTCTGCTTGCCTGCATGCAGGGAAAACTGGAAGTCTTGCCTATTCTGCCCAGCTCATTGGCTGCTTGCATCTTTATTGATGAATCAGGAGCCAATTGAGGAAAAGGACCTTCAGAGTTCATACACTGATTCCTGATCAAAACATCACAACCACCAGATGCACTCTCAGTGTGCAATATTGATAGGGGAAGGATTGTATGTAGGGGTCAGGAATATATGGAAAATTTTGTCTTAGTTATATTTCCTTTGCTGTGATAAGCATTGTTAGCATTGTATGTAAGCTCTACCACACAGTAACCTGGCAACAGCCAGGTATGCTCTACCCCACAGTTACCTAGCAACATCCAGGTAGGCCTGACTCACTTCAAAAGGGGCAACTTGCCCCCTCCTCTCTCTCTTGCCTTCTTGATCTCTTGACTTCTTGCTCCTGCTCTGTCTCCTTGCCCCTTCCCCCACTCTCTCTCCATGTGCTCATGGTCAACCTCTACTCCTCTACATTCTCTCTCTCTGCCTTTCTCTGCCTTTACTACCCTCTTAACTCTCCTCCTCATGCCCTGAATAAACTTTCTTCTATACTATACTGAGTCATGTGGCTGGTCCCAAAGGGTGAATGAAGGGATGCCTCAGTGTGGGCCTGCAGAGGCACGCCCATCCCCCATACCTCACCACACCTCCATAGAACATATCTCCCCTCTCATTATCTTTATAAACAAATCAAACATCATGACCAATAGCATCTTGAAGAGAAAGAGGTTTATTTCCAATTCTATTTGTATGGTTATACTTTATCACTGAGAAAAGTCAGGGTAGGAAATCAAGGTTTGAACCCTGATGCAGGAGCTGATACAGAGGCCATGGAGGAGTGCTGCTTACTCTCTTACTCCTCCTGGCTTGCTCAGTGGGAGCAGTGCCCAAGGGTGATCCAATCCACAAAGGGATGGACCCAATCCAGTCAATCACCAGTCATGAAAATATATTACAGATTCACCCACAGGCCAATTTTGTTGGGTTATTTTCTCAACTGAGATTCTCTCTTTCCAGGTGACTTTAAGTCGTGTCACGTGGCATAAAATTACCTAACAAAATTCTGTTTATGTTTTTGTTTTCCTTTGGTCAGTCTCATTCAGTACAAGCTGGCCCAGTAAACAATGACCTTAAACTCTTGGTCTTCTGTTTTTATCTCTCCAGGGTAAGAATAATTAAGTGCCATCATACTTGGCTATTATTCTTGTTTTATATATTTTGTTTCCATTTACTTTTTTCAAATTAATTTTTTTAGCAATGTGGTATTTATGTATATAATACATTTCTGATTCCACTCATCATCCTACCTTTACTAAAATTATTCTTCTATTTCTTTTCTGAACTAGGGCTTATGTATCCCAGGTTGGCCCCTAATTTGCTATATAGTGGACAACAATCTACCAGTTTACATTTTTTGTTTGTTTTTTTCCAGACAGGATTCCTCTGTGTAGCCCTGGCTGTCTTAAACTTACTTTGTAGATCAGAGTGGCCTTGGACTCAGAGATCTGCCTGCCTCTCCCTCTAGAGTGCTGGGATTAAAGGCATGTACACCTGGCTTGATCTTTTTTTTACATGTTTTGATTCCTGCGTGTGTATGATGTATGGAACTGTTTCTGTAGGATGTGCACATGTTTGTGTGAGTGAATGGGCCAAAGTTCCACATAAGGTGATTTCCTAAGTTGCTCCCAGCCCTAGTTTTTGAGACAGGATCTCCCATTGAGCCATCTCTTTAGTCCTACCTTAATCTTCTGACCCTCTTGTCTCTGCCTCCCCGTGATAAAATTACAAACTTAGACCACCATGCTGTTTGTTCTTGAGATGGAATCTCACCATGTAGCCTAGTCTGGCCAACATGATATGTAGCCCAGGTTCACTTCACATTTGCAGTCTTCCTCCTTCCTGAGCTTACGTGGTTATGTAACAACCAGGCACTAACCACTTATACATTTATTCTTAAAGCAGAGTCTTATGTAGCACTCTGGCCTCAATGTTGCTATATAGCTGAGGATAACTCATTTCTCAGCAACCTGTATCCATCTCCTGTGTGCTAGAGTTGCAGGACTACACCACCATGCCCAGTTTATGAGGTTCTAGGAATAGAATCCAGGCTTCCTTGCACACTGTGCAAACACAATCAACTGTGTTGCTACTGCACTTGGGTATCATGTGGTACTAAGCGTTGTCCTTTGGTCATCTATAATTTTACATCTTTTGTCTGTATATGTGTAAAGATGCATGTGTGTGCATGTACACACAGGAACCAGGCTGGGTCTATCTCCAGGGTTATGGGTGTCTCTGGGATTGACTAGGGCTCTAGGAACTTGTTCTAGGGCCTAAAAACTCTTGCTGGCTTACTCTTTTTGACCCAGGCCACATGACGGGCCAACTGCTAATTTGCTACCCGGAGCCATTTATCTCATCAGACTCCTTTTTAACAACCTTGAAAGATAGTTAGTGGTGACACACAACGTTAATCCCAGCATTCAGAAAGCAGGGACAGGTGGATATCTGGGTTTGAGGCCAGCCTGATCTATAGAGCCCCTAAAGGAGACTTATATTTTTATTTCATTATTTTTGTCTATGTCTTTAGTAGTTGTGTTATATTAAGAAAGTCTGTTTTCAAACTTTCAGAGAGTATGTATAAACAAGCTTTCTTTCCTTTCTTTCTTTCTTCCTTCCTTCCTTCTCTTCTAAGAGATGATTTCACTATTTTGCTTAAGCAGTTTTAGAAATGTCATCTTTCTTCTGGCTTAGCCTCCCAAGTGTTCTAACAACAGGTGTGTGTAACCATGCCTATTCAAACTATTTTAAAATACTGTCATATAACCTGACTATAAAAAGAATGGACTTCATATTATTAAGCACACAAAATTGAAAAGATTACCCTAGCTCACTGCACTTGTGAACAAGGGTTCATTTTATATCTTAGGGGACAAGAGGCCATGGCTGGAGATACTTTTGGTGAACACAATCAGAGGTATGGCCTTGGCATCCAGTAGATATGGTGCTTCTGTACCCCCTAAAGTGCTAAGAGAGAATCATCCAGTCCCGATGACAACTGTAAATAGGTTAATCATTACTCATCATTGGCCTGTCAGACTTTCCCATTTCAGGGCCTGCAACTTAGACAACACTGAACAGATTAAAAATGAAGAGAAAGATAAAGAGAAATAGGAATAGAAAGAGAAAGAGGAAGAGGAAGAAGAAGAGGAGGAGGAGGAGGAGGAGGAGGAGAGAGAGAGAGAGAGAGAGAGAGAGAGAGAGAGAGAGAGAGAGAGAAAGTGGAGGCAGTGGATAAACTAATTTTTAGAGGAATGGGGATTGAACCCAGCACCTTTTGAACATTTTGTTCTCTCCTTCTTACTGAGCTACATAACCTCAGCCAAGGAGATCTGGTGAATTAGAGGAAATAGTTACACTTAACATTTATTTGTACTCAAGGTAGTCTTATACCTCCAGCTCAGCTCACAAAGCCCAAATATGACACAAAGAATTTTTTAGAATATAACAGAAAACAGAGGAAATGCAGGTCACCATTGGCATATTACTATGGGGCAGAAGGGCCAAGAGGAGAGTATGGGCAGGCATGGGGAAGCTGAAATGGAATTAAGTTCAAGTCATGACCCTCCAGAGCTACAGAGGGAGGCTCTAAATTCTGAGCCCATTCTCTCCTCAAAAGTGTCATATTCAATATTATTTTAGACAGAAAAAGAATTTTGTGATAAAGATTTCCAAATAAAGAAGTATGTATCAGAAGGACTTATTGAAGACACAACATTTCATCTCATTTAGCATGGGTGTGAGGGGGAAATGCAACCTTAGGATCCACTTTCCTCCTATTGTAAAAAGATACTGGGAAGAGAGAGCAAAAGGTTGGTTGTGAGCATGCTCAGGTGTGCTGAACAGATCCAGCTCTACAGGAAAAGAGAGGTGATTGTCTACTAAAATGATTTCTCTGAAGGCTGTCATGATTTATTAGTCTTGATAATCAAAATTAAAAGTCCTTTTTTTTTTTTAAGGTTTTAAAATACATCTTTATTTTTTCTTTGAGAATTTCACAGATGCATACACTGTATTTTGATCATAGCCAGACTCAGGGAGCGTGGACCTCAAGTCCATGCAGAGGGTGATTGATTTGCTCTGCAAACTTACAAGCCACTAGGAGAACTTCAAGGATTCATAAAAATAACGATAACAGAAACAAGATTGTAATCAACCGTATATAGAAATCCAAATATCTTTTCAACCTAGATCTCACCTTCTTACAAGCTAGCTTAGGTACACTCAAAGCTATTTTCTTTTTTTTTTCTTTTTCTTTTTTTTTTATTGGATGTTTTATTTACATTTCATATGCTGTCCCCTTACCCCATTCCCTACCCACCAAGGAACCCCCTATCCCCTCACCCCTCCTCCTTCTTCTCTGTGGATGTAACCTCTATCTACCCCCCTCACTCCCACCTATCCACCCTCAAAATTCCCACCCCCTGGGGCATCCAGGCTTCATGAGGTCAAGGATCTCATCTTCCACCTATGCCCAGCACGGCCCTCCACTCTTACATATTCAACTGAAGCCCTGGATCCCTCCCTAAGTGCTCCCAGGCTGGTGGTTTAGACCCTGGGAGCTGTGGTTGGTTGGTATTGTTGCTCTCCTCATGGTGCCGCAAATCCTTTCAGCTCCTGCAGTCTTCACTCTAACTTGTCCATTGAGAACCCCATGATCAGTTCAATGGCTAGTTGTGAGCATCTGCCTCTGAATATGTCAGACTCTTGAAGGCCTCTGAGGAGACATCCATATCAGGCTCTTATCAGCATGCACTTCCTGACTTCCACATCAGCATCTACCTTTGGTGACTGCACATGAGATGGATACTCAGGTGGAGTGGTCTTCAGACAGCCCCTCCTTCAGTTTCTGTCCCTCACTTTGTCTTCATATTTGCTCCCTTGAGTATTTTGTTGCTCCTTCTAAGAAGGACCGAATCACCCCCACTTGGTCTTCCTTTTTCATGTGCTTCATGTGGCCTGTGAGTTGTATCTTGGGCATTTCAAGGTTCTGGGCTAATATCTGATAATCAGTGAGTGAATACCATGTGTGTTCTTTTGTGATTGGCTTACTTCACTCAGGATGATAATTTCTAGTTCCATTCATTTAACTAGGAAACTCTCAAATTCATTGTTTTTAATAGCTGAGTAATACTCCATTGTGTAAATATATCACATTTTTTGAATCCATTCCTCAGTTGAAGTACATCTGGGTTCTTTCCAGCTCCTGGCTATTATAAATAAGGCTGCTATGAACATAGTTGAGCATATGTCCTTGTTATATGTTCCAGCATCTTCTGGGTATATGCCTAGGAGTGGTATAGCTGGATCCTCAGGTAACGCTATGTCCAATTTTCTGAGGAACCGCCAGACTGATTTCCAAAGTGGTAGCACCATCTTGCAGTCCCACCAACAATGGAGGAGTGTTCCTCTTTCTTCACACCCTCACCAGAATCTACTATCACCTGAGTTTTTAATCTTAGCCATTCTGACTGGTGTGAGATGGAATCTCAGGGTTGTTTTGATTTGCATTTCCCTGACGACTAAGGATGCTGAACATTTCTTTAGGTGCTTCTTGGCCATTCGAGTTTCTTCTGTTGAAAATTCTTTGTTAAGCTCTATACCCCATTTTTTAATAGGGTAATTTAGTTGTCTGGAGTCTAATTTCTTGAGTTCTTTGTATATATTGGATATTAGCCCTCTACCAGATGAAGGATTGGTAAAGATCTTTTCCCAGTTTGTTGGTTGTCGTTTTGTCCTATTGACAGTGTCCTTTGCCTTACAGAAACTTTGCAATTTTATGAAGTCCCATTTGTCAATTCTTGATCTTAGAGCATATGCCATTGGAGTTCTGTTCAGGAACTTTTCCCCTGTGCCCAAGTATTCGAGGCTCTTAGCCGCCTTCTCTTCTATTAGTTTCAGTGTATCTGGTTTTATGTGGAGGTCCTTTATCCACTTAGACTTGAGCTTTGTACAAGGGGATAAGAATGGATCAATTTTCATTCTTCTACATGTTGTCCTCCAGTTGAACCAGCACCATTTGCTGAAAATTCTGTCCCTTTTCCTCTGGACAGTTTTAGCTCCTTTGTCAAAGATCAAGTGACCATAGGAGTGTGGGTTCATTTCTGGGTGTTCAATTCTATTCCATTGATCTTCCTGCCTGTCTTGTACCAATACCAAGTAGTTTTTTATCACTACTGCTCTGTAGTACAGATTGAGGTCAGGGATGGTGATTCCTCCAGAAGTTCTTTTATTGTTGAGAATAGTTTTTGCTATCCTGGGTTTTTTGTTATTCCATATGAATTTGAGAATTTCCTTTTCTAACTCTGTGAAGAATTGAGTTGCGATTTTAATGGGAATTGCATTGAATCTGTGGATTGCTTTCAGCAAGATGGCCATTTTTACCGTATTAATCCTGCCAATTTAAGAGCATGGGAGATCTTTCCATCTTCTGAGATCTTCTTTGATTTCTTTCTTCAGGGACTTGAAGTTCTTGTCATACAGGTCTTTCACTTGCTTGGTTAGATTCACACCAAGGTATTTTATATTATTTGCAAATATTGTAAAGGGTGTCATTTCTGTAATTTCTTTTTCAGGTGGTTTACCTTTCATGTAGAGGAAGGCTACTGATTTGTTTGAGTTGATTTTATAACCAGGCACTTTGCTGAAGTTTTTTTTTATCAGGTTTAGGAGTTCTCTGGTGGAAGTTTTGTGGTCACTTAAGTATACTATCATGTCATCTGCAATTTGACTTCTTCCTTTCCTATTTGTATCCCTTTGATTTCTTTTTGTTGTCTAATTGCTCTGGCTAGGACTTCCAGTACTATATTGAATAGGTAGGGGGAGAGTGGGCAGATAAGTCCCTGGTCTTAGTGGGATTGCTTCAAGTTTCTCTCCATTTAGTTTGATGTTGGCTACTGGTTTGCTGTAAATTGCTTTTACTATGTTTAGGTAGGGGCCTTGAATTCCTGATCTTTCCAAGACTTTTATCATGAAGGGATGTTGAATTTTGTCAAATGCTTTCTCAGCATCTAGTGAGATGATCATGTGGTTTTTTTCTTTGAGTTTGTTTATATAGTGGATTACAATGATGGATTTCCAAATATTGAAACATCCCTGCATTCCTGGGATAAAACCTACTTGATCATGATGGATGATTGTTTTGATGTGTTCTTGGATTCGGTTTGCTAGAATTTTATTGAGTATTTTTGCATCAATGTTCATAAGGGAGATTGTTCTGAAGTTCTCTTTCTTTGTTGGGTCTTTGTGGGGTTTGGGTATGAGTGTAATTGTAGCTTCATAGAACAAATTGGGTAGTGTTCCTTCTGTTTCTCTTTTGTGGAATAGTTTGAAGAGAATTGGTATTAGGTCTTCCTTGAAGGTCTGATAGAATTCAGCACTAAATCCATCTGGTCCTGGGCTTTTTTTAGTGGGGAGACTTTTAATGACTGCTGCTATTTCCTGAGGGGTTACAGGACTATTTAGATGGTTTATCTGCTCCTGGTTTAACTTTGGTACCTGGTATCTGTCTAGGAAATTGTCCATTTCATCCAGGTTTTCCAGTTTTGTTGAGTATAGGCCTTTGTAGTAGGATCTGATGATTTTTTTTAATTTCTTCAGTTTCTGTTGTTATGTCTCCCTCTTCAGTTCTGATTTTATTAATTTGGATACTGTCTCTGTGCCCTCTGGTTAATCTGGCTAAGAGTTTATCTATCTTGTTGATTTTTCTCAAAGAACCAGCTCCTGGTTTTATTGATATTTTGTGTTGTTCTTTCTGTTTCTATTTGGTTGATTTCAGCCCTGAATTTGATTATTTCCTGCCTTCTTCTCCTCCTGGGTGTATTTGATTCTTTTTGTTCTAGAGTTTTTAGTTGTGCAGTCACGTTGTTAGTGTGTGCTCTCTCCAGTATGTTTTTGTAGGCACTTAGAGCTATGAGTATTCCTCTTAGCACTGCTTTCATGGAATCCCACAAGTTTTGGTATGATGTGTCCTCATTTTCATTGAATTCTAAATAGTATTTAATTTCTTTCTTTATTTCTTCCTTGACCAAGTCATCATTGAGTAGAATGATTCAGTTTCCACGTGTGTGGGGGCTTTCCATTGTTTTAGTTATTATTGAAGATCAGCCTTAGTCAATGGTGATCTGAAAAGATGCAAAGTATTATTTCAATCTTTTTGTATCTGTAGAGGCCTGCTTTGTGACCAATTATATGGTCTATTTTGGAGAAGGTACCATGAGGTGCTGATAAAAAGGTATATTCTTTTGTTTTAGGATGAAATGTTCTATAGATGTCTGTTAAGTCCATTTGGTTCATAACTTCTGTTAATGTCAAAGTGTCTTGGTGTAGTTTCTGTTTCCATGATCTGTCCATTGCTGAGAGTGGGGTGTTGAAATCCCCCACTATTATTGTGTGAGGTGTAATATGTGTTTTGAGCTTTAGTAAAGTTTCTTTTATGTATGTAGGCACCCTTGTATTTAGAGCATAGATGTTCAGAATTGAGAGTTCAGCTTGGTAGATTTTTCCTTTGATGAGTATGAAGTGTATTTCCTTACCTTTTTTGATTAATTTTGGATGAAATTCGATTTTATTTGATATTAGAATGGCTACTCCAGCTTGTTTCTTGGTACCATTGGCTTGGAAAATTGTTTTCCACCCTTTTATTCTGAGGTAGTGTCTGTCTTTGTCACTGAGGTGCGTTTCTTGTATGCAGCAAAATTCTGGGTCTTGTTTGTGTATCTAGTCTGTTAGTCTGCATCTTTTTATTGAGGAATTGAGACCATTGATGTTAAGAGATGTTAATGGAAAATGATTGTGACATCCTGTTATTTTTGTTATTAGAGGTAGAATTATGTTTGTATAGTTATCTTCTTTGGGGGTTGTTGGAAGATCACTTCCTTGCTTTTTCTAGGTTGTAGTTTCCCTCCTTGTGTTGGCGTTTTCCATCAATTATCCTTTGAAGTGCTGGGTTTGTGGGAAGATATTGTGCAAATTTGATTTTGTCATGGAATATCTTGGTTTCACCATCTACAGTGATTGAGAGTTTTGCTGTGTATAGTAATCTGGGCTTGCAATTGTGTTCTCTTAGGGTCTGTATGATGTCAGTCCAGGCTCTTCTGGCTTTTATAGTCTCTAGTGAGAAGTCTGGTGTAATTCTTATAGGTCTGCCTTTATATGTTACTTGACCTTTTTCCCTTACTGCTTTTAGTATTTTTTCTTTGTTTTGTGCATCTGATGTTTTGATTATTATGTGACGGGAGGTATTTCTATTCTGGTCTAGTGTATTTGGTGTTCTGTAGGCTTCTTGTATGTTTATGGGCATCTTGTTCTTTAGGTTAGGAAAGTTTTCCTCAATAATTTTGTTGAAGATATTTACTGGCCCTTTAAGTTGGGAATCTTCACTCTCATCTATACCTGTTATCCTTAGGTTTGGTCTTCTCATTGTGTCCTGGATTTCCTGGATGTTTTGAGTTAGGAGTTTTTTGCATTTTGCATTTTCTTTGACAACTGTGTCAATATTTTCCACCGTATCTTCTGCATTTGAGATTCTCTCTTCTATCTCTTGTATTTGGTTGGTGATGCTTGAGTCTATGACTCCTGATCTCTTTCTTAGGTTTTCTATCTCTATGGTTGTCTCCCTTTGAGCTTTCTTTATTGTTTCTATTTCCATTTTCAGATCCTGCATGTTTTTGTTTAGTTCCTTCTTTGTGTTTTCTTGCAGTTCTTTAAGGGATTTCTGTGATTCCTCTTTAAGAGCTTCTACCTGTTTACTTGTACTCTCCTGTATTTCTTTAAGGAGTTACTTATGTCCTTCTTATAATCCTCTATCATCATCATGAGAAGTGATTTTAATTCTGAATCCTGCTTTTCCAGTGTGATGGGGTGTCCAGGGCTTGCTATATTGGGAGAACTGGGTACTGATTTTGCCAAGAAACTTTGGTTTCTGTTGCTTACATTCTTGTGCTTGCCTTTCGCCATCTGGTTAACTCTAGTGTTACCTGCTTTCACTGTGTAAGACTGGAGTCTGTATTTCCAGTTATCTTGCTTCTGGCCGAGCTCCTCAGAGTCCAGACGTCTCTGTGGTCTTATGATCCTAATCTCCTGGGTAGAAGAACTCCTGGGACTCAGGCCACCTCTTGGATCTGGAAATCCTTCTGCTCTGGGTGCAGTGGTTCCTCTAGGATGCCTCAGGATTCATTATCTCCACAGGAGCATACCAACTCTGTGTCTGCCCCAGCCCAAAGGACCAGGCAGGGGCAGCAGGGAAGTGGAATTCCAGAGGGGCGGGGTTTGGGTAGCTGGTGTGTCCTGAATGTCTCTGGCTCCCAGATGTATCTCTGGGGCTTAGGGAGTGAGATGGATTTTTTTTTCAAAGGGAATACGAGTTTATTCTGGAGCTAAACATGTATGACCTGGGAACACAGATCTAGGATCCCTCAAATATTATAGTCCCGCATCTCATTAAATTTTTATAGTTATATAACAAAAGTCATAAATGAAGGTACTTTTCATATACATTGGTAATAACATTAGGTAGGCAGGTCACAGAAAACCAGGGACATTTCTGCTGTAGGCCTCAGATATTATCTGAGGACATTATTAACTTCAGGGTTGGTAAAAGCCAGGGATCTGTTAATACATTTCAAAAGGGCTTACCTGATAATCACAAGGATTTTTTTTTAATTTTTTATCAAATCGTAATTAATTCACACAGGGGTTATAAACACAGAAAGGCAGGATGTGGGGAAGGGAATGACACTGGAGTGTGGGTGTTCATGGGGAATACAGATATCTTCAGAACTGGGTATCAGCTAGGTGAAGGTTCAGGGGACAATTCACTATGACTCTGCCTATGGCTCACTTTTCCTTATCTAAGTTGGTATTGTCTGCCAAGGCTACATATTTACAAGGTTTATGACTACTCAGGCTTATAAATTTCCACAAAAGCTGCCTATTGACATTAGCTTATAGCCATCTGTTACAATGTTTTTCCACTGAGATGGAATTTTTACCGGCTGCTCTGAGTGCAGTGGCTCCTCTAGGATGGCTCAGGATTCAGTATCTCCACAGGAGCAGACCAACTCTGTGTCTGACCCAGCCAAAAGACCAGGCAGGGACAGAAGGGAAGTGGAATTCTGGAGGGGCAGGGTTTGGGTAGCTGGTGTGTCCTGAATGTCCCTGGCTCCCAGATGTATCTCTGGGGCTTAGGGAGTGAGATGGAATTCTTACCAGCTTCTCTGAGTGCATTGGCTCCTCTAGGATGGCTCAGGATTCAGTATCTCCACAGGAGCAAACCAACTCTGTGTCTGCCCCAGCCCAAAAAACCAGGCAGAGCTTTAAGCAAGTTTTAAGCTAAATCAAGGAGTGGATAGCCAGCAGTTTTACTGATTTTTTCTTTTGAACATTAAACATAGAACAACAGTTATTCAAACAACGAAACAAAGACAGACAATTCACACATGTGGACAGATTGGCATGCCAAGGACAGACAACAGACAGAGAAATCAGAACTAAGAATCTCTCTAGTAGGAGCCAGAAAGAAACCAGGACTCCTGATTCTCTCCTGCTCCCAGGAGGGCTCTGAAATAGGCTTTTCCTTTTCTTTTGCTCAGTAGTACAGCTTGCGGTCAGGGATGGTGATTCCTCCAGAAGTTCTTTTGTTGTTGAGAATAGTTTTAGCTATAATGGGCTTTTGTTATTCGAAATGAATTTGAGAAATTCTCTTTCTAACTGTGAAGCTTTGAGTTGAGATTTTAATGGGGATTGCACTGAATCTGTAGATTGTATTCGACAAGATGGGCATTTTTACTACATTAATCCAGCCAAACCATGAGCATGGGAGATCTTTCTATCTTCTGAGATCTTCTTCAATATCTTTCTTTGGAGACTTGAAGTTCTTGTCATACAGATCTTTTACTTGCTTGGTTAGATTCACATCACTGCATTTTATACTTTTTGTGACTATTTTGAGGGGTGTCATTTCTTTCTCAGTCTGTTTATATTTTGAATAGATGAAGGATACTGATTGGTTTGAGTTGATTTTATAACCAGCCACTTTGCTGAAGTTGTTTATAAGGTCTAGGAGTTCTCTGGTGGAAGTTTTGGGGTCACTTATATATACTATCATATCATCTGCAAATAGTAAAATTTTGACTTCTTCCTATTCTATCTGAATCACTTTGACTTCTTTTTGTTGTCTAATTGCTCTAGCAAGGAGTTCCAGTACTATACTGAATATATAGGGAGAGAGTGGGCAGCCTTATCTAGTCCCTGATTTTCGTGGGATTCTTCAAGTTTCTCTCCATTTAGTTTGGTATTGGCTACTGGTTTGCTGTATATTGCTTTTACTATGTTTAGGTATGTGCCTTGACTTCCTAATCTTTCCAAGACTTTTAACATAAAGGGGAGTTGAATTTTGTCAAATGCTTTCTCAGCATCTAGTGAGATAATAATGTGGTTTTTTCCCTTTGCTTTATTTATGTAGAAATATATTGATGGATTACAGTATATCGAACCATTCCTGAATTCGTAGGATAAAGCCTACTTGATCATGGTGCATGATTATTTTGATGTGTTCTTATATTCAGTTTGCAAGTATTTTATTGAGTAATTTTGCATCAATATTCATAAGGGAGATTGGTCTGAAGTTCTTTTTCTTTGTTGATTTTTGGTGAGGTCTAGGTATGAGCCTGATTGCGGCTTCATAGAATGAATTGGTTAGTGTACGTTCTGTTTCTTTTTTGTGGAATAGTTTGAAGAGAATTGGTATTAGGTCTTCCTTGAAGGTCTGATAAAATTCAGCACTAAAACCATCTGGTCCTGGGCTTTATTTGATGGGGAGTCTTTTAATGACTGCTGCTATTTCTTTAGGAGTTATGGGACTGTTTAGATGATTTATATGCTCCTGATTTAACTTTGGTACCTGGTATCTGTCTAGAAAATTGTCCAATTCACCCAGAGTTTTCAGTTTTATTCAGTATAAGGATTTGTAGTAGGATCTGATGATTTTTTGAATTTACACAGATTCTGTTATTATGTCTACCTTTACAGTTCTAATTTTATTAATTAGGATACTGTCTCTCTGCCCTCTGGTTAGTCTGGCTAAGGGTTTATCTATCTTGTTGATTTTCTCAAAGAACCAGCTCCTGGTTTTGTTGATATTTTGTATCCTTTTTTTCTACTTTATTTCATCCCTGAATTTGATTATTTCCTGCCATCTATTTCTCTTAGGTGTATTTGTTTCTTTTTTATTCAAGAGCTTTCAAGAATGCTTTCAAGCTGCTAGTGTGTGTTCTCTCCAGTTTCTTTTTTAGGTACTTAGAGCTATCAGTTTTCCCCTTAACACTGCTTTCATTGTGTCCCATAAGTTTTGGTATAATGAGCCTTCATTTTCATTAAATTCTAAAAGGTCTTTAATTTCTTTATTTCTTCCTTGACAAAGTCATCATTGAGTAGAATGATTCAGTTTCCACGTGTGTGTGGGCTTTCCATTGTTTTAGTTATTATTGAAGATCAGCCTTAGTCCATGGTGATCTGATAGAATGCAAAGGATTGTTTCAATCGTTTTTGTATCTGTTGAGGCCTGTTTTATGACCAATTTTATGGTCTATTTTGGAGAAGGTACCATTAGGTGCTGAGGAAAAGGTATATTCTTTGTTTAGGATGAAATGTTCTATGGATATCAGTTAAATCCATTTGGTTCATAACTTATATTAATTCCACTGTGTCTCTGTTCAGTTTCTGTTTCCATGATCTGTCCATTGCTAAGAGTGGGGTATTGGAATCCCCCACTATTATTGTGTGAGGTGCAATGTGTGCTTTGAGCTTTAATAAAGTTTCTTTTATGAATATGGGTGCCCTTGCATTTGGAGCATAGATGTTCAGAATTGAGAGTTCATCTTGGTAGATTTTTCCTTCGACAAGTATCAAGCATCCTTCCTTATCTTTTTTGATAACTTTGGCAGAATGTCACTTGTTTTTGAAAAATTTGAATGGCTACTCAAGATTGTTTCTCGGGACCATTTGCTTGGAAATGTGTTTTCTAGCCTTTTACTCTGAGGTAGTGTCTGTCTTTGACACTCAAGTGTGTTTCCTGTAGGTAACAAAATTCTGGGTCCTGTTTTCATATCCAGATTGTTAGTCTTCATCTTTTTATTGGGGATTGAGTCCATTTATGTTAAGAGATGTTAAGGAAAAGCGATTGTTGCTTCCTGTTATTTTAGTTATTAGAGGTGGAACTATGTTTGTATAGCCATCTTCTTTTGGGTTTCTTAGAAGATTACATTCTTGCTTTTTCTAGGTTGTAGTTTCCTTGTGTTAGAGTTTTCCATCTATTATCTTTTGTATGGCTAGATTTGTGGGAAAATACTGTGTAAATTTGGTTATGTCATGGAATATCTTGGTTTCTCCATCTATAGTGATTTAGAGTTTTGCTGGGTATAATAGTCGGGGCTGCCATTTGTGTTCTCTTAAGATCTGTATGATATCACTCCAGGATCTTCTGGCTTCTATATTCTTTGGTGAGAAGTCTGGTGAAATTCTTATAGGACTACCTTTGTGTTACTTGATCTTTTTCCCTTACTGCTTTTAGTATCTTGGTTTTTTTGTTTTGTGCATTTGATGTTTTGATTATTATGTGATGGGAGGAATTTCTTTTATGGTCTAATACATTTGGAGTTCTGTAGGCTTTTTGTGTGTTACTTGGCATATCTTTCTTTAGGTTAGGAAAATTTTCCTTTATAATTTTGTTGAAGATATTTACCTGCCCTTTAAGTTGAGAATCTTCCCTCTCCTCTATAACGATTATCCTTAGGTTTGGTCTTCTCATTGTGTCCTTGATTTCCTGGATGTTTTGGCTTAAGAGCTTTTTGGATTTTGCATTTTCTTTCTTACTTGTGTCGTTTTCCATAGTATCTTATGCACCTGAGATTCTCTCTTCCATCTCTTTTTTCAGTTAGTGATGTTTTCATCTATGACTCCTGATCTTTTTCCTAGGTTTTCTATCTCCAGGGTAGTCTTCCTTTGAGATTTCTTTATTGCTTCTACTTCCATTTTTAGATCCTGGATAGTTTTGTTTAATTCCGTCACCTGTTTGGTTGCATTTTCTTGCAGTTCTTTAAGGGATATTTGTGTTTCATCTTTAAGGGCTTCTACCTGTTTTCCTGTGTTCTCCTGTATTTCTTTAAGGGAGTTATTTATGTCCTTCTTAAAGTCCTCTATCATCCTCATGAGAAGTGATTTTAAATCTGAATTCTGCTTTTCCGGTGTGATGGGGTGTCCAGGATTGCTATCATGGGGAGAACTAGGTTCTTATGATGCCAGATAAGTTTGGTTTCTGTTGCTTATGTTCTTGTGCTTGTCTTTCACCATCTGGCTAACTCTAGTGCTACCTGCACCCACTGTCTCTGACTGGAGACTGTCTTTCCAGTTATCTTGGTTGAGTCAGAACTCCTCAGAGTCCAGATGTCTCTGTGATCCTCTGATCCTGAGCTCCGGGGTAAAAGAGCTCCTAGGACTCAGGCTTCCTCTGGGATCCAGAAATCCTTCTGCTCTGAGTGCAGTGGATCCACAGCTGCTCTGAATGCAGTGGTACCTCAGCTGCTGCTCTAGGAAGGTTTAGGTTATGGTGTCTTCATGCGATTAGACCTGTTAGGTGTCTCCCCCAGCCAGAAACTAAAAAAATTCTTATTTATTTGAAGATATGTACAGAAAAATGTCTGATAAACTTAAAGATATATATATAGAAAATTTGTGATAAAATTGAATACATATATCAAGAAAATTTGTTTTATTAATTATATATGTAGAAAAAATTTCTTTATTAATTATCAAATCCTCATTATGCAAAAGAAAGATAGTATTAGGGAATGGATATTCTTACCTCATAAAGAGAGGTAAAAATTGAAATTATATATAAAATATTCTGATAAAATTGAAGATATATATTAAAAATTGTGATAAAGTAGAGTAAATGTATAAAAGAAATTTCTGATAAAATTGAAGTCTTTTACAAAAATAATTTTCATAGAAGTGAAGACACAAAGCAGAAATAATTACTCATAAA
Organism: Grammomys surdaster; assembly: GCF_004785775.1. Classification (NCBI taxonomy): domain Eukaryota; kingdom Metazoa; phylum Chordata; class Mammalia; order Rodentia; family Muridae; genus Grammomys; species Grammomys surdaster. The sequence continues at coordinate 3,334,760 of NW_021604706.1, forward strand.
ATCATAGACATATTTAGAAAAATATACTGGTATACTGACATATATTGAAAAATTGGAGACATAGTTTGAAAAACATTATGAGAAAATTGAAAACATACATAGAATATTTGAAAATTGAAGACATATATAAACAATCTGAAACACTTAAGACAGTACAGAAAATATTACAGATAAAATTGAATTTATTAGTAGAGAAAAGTTTCTATTAAAATTAAAGACATACTTTAAAAATTCAGATAAAAATATAGACATATATGCAAAATTTCCTGAAGAATTGGAAGAAGGGTATAAAAATTGTTATAAATTTGAAGACATATATAGAAAAAATTCTGAAAAAATTGAAGATGCATCTATAAAAATTTGTGATAATATTGACGACATATATACAAAAATATTCCAGAAAATTAGAGGCATGTGTAGAAAATTTTATAATAAAATTGAAGACACATATAAAAAAATTCTGATAAAATAGAATAAAAATATTTCTTAAATATTAAATATGTGTATAAACAAAATTTCTGATAATATTGGAGAATTATAAACATTACTTATAAAATTCAAGAGAAGTATACAAAACATTTCTGATAGATTTGAAGGTGTATACAGAAAAAAATGTGGTAAAATTGTAGGCATATATGCATATGATTTTCTATAAAATTGGATATTTATTTTTTCTGATAAAATTGACATGTATAGAAAATATTTTGTTAAAATAGAAGACAGAAAAAATTTCTAAAGAAAACTTGAATACATATACAGGCAAAATTTTAATTAAATTTTGAATACTTACATCAGAAATGTTTTTGATAAACTGTAAGATGTATGTAAATAATTTTTATAAAACTTAAGACATATGTGGAAAATTTGTGTGATAAAATTGGACACATATAAAAAAATTCTATTGAAATTGAAGACATATTTAGAAATAATTTCCCATAGTATTTGAAACTTATGTAGAAAAATGTTTGTGACAAAGTTGAAGATACATATAGAAAACAGATTTCATCGATTAGCAGACATGAAAAAAATCTGAAAATTTGAAAACAAATAAAGAAAAATATTGATTTTTGAAGAAATACATAGAAATAATTTCCCATAAAGTTGAACACACACACATCTATATGTGTGTGTGTGTATATACATACATACATACATACATACATACATACATACATACATATATATATATATGTGTGTGTGTGTGTGTGTGTGTATACATACATATATATTCTATTAAAATCAAAGACACATATGGAAAAATCTGATACAACAGAATACATAGAATAATGTCTAAAAAATTAAGAAGTGTATAGAAAAATTTTCTGATAAAATTGGAGACATATATGCAAAAATTTCAAATAAAATTGAAGATGTATGCATTGAAAATTGTGATAAAACTGGACATACATAGAAAAATTCTGATAAAATTGGATACATATATAGAAAATGTGTTATGATAAAACTTAAAGCATATAGAAAAAATCTGATAATATTGATGATTATTACTGAAAATATTTCTGATACAATTTAAGACATATAAAAAATCTGTTAAAATTAAGACTTAGTAGAAAACTTTTCTGATACAATTGAAGACATAAATACTAACATTTCTGATAAAATTGAAGCTGTATATTGAGAACATTTAGAATAAAATTGAAGACGTGCAAAAATTCTGATGGAATTTATGACATATAATATTTTTTTCGTGAAATTGAATACATATGTAGACTTTTTCATAAAATTGAAGACACATAAAAAATTCTATTAGGTACAAGCATAGAAAAATTTTCTGAAAAAAACTGAATGATATATTAAAAATTCTGGAAAATTAAAGAATTATATGGAAAACATTACTGATAAAATTGAAGATAATAGTAAAAAATTCTGTTATAATTAAGATGTATATAAAAAATTCTGATCAAATTGGAGACATAGGTTGAAGACATTTATAGAAAAAGTTACTGATAAAATTGAAGGCATAAATAATTTCCAATAAAATTGCAGACACACACAAAGACACACCAACATACACACATACACATAACATGTCTGCAAATACTGAAGAAAAATACAAAAAAAAATTACTGATATAAGTCAAGATGCATGTTCTCCAGTTGCTTTTTGGAGACACTTAGAAATATGAGTTTTTCTCTTAGCACTGCTTTCTCTGTGTCTCATAAGTTTTTAATATGTTGTGCCTTCATTTTCATTACATTTTAACACATCATAAATTTATTTCTTTATTTCTGACCTGACCAAATTATAGTTGAGTAGAGAGTTGTTCAGCTTCCATGTGTATGAGAATTTACTGTTGGTTTTTTGCATTATTGAAGACTAGCCATAGTCCATGGTGATATATTAAGATGTACGGGATTCTTTCAGTCTTCTTGTATCTTTTGAGGCTTGTTTTGTGACTGATTATATAGTCAATTTTGGAGAACTTAAAATGAGGTTCTGAGAAGAATGTACATGCTTTTCCTTTTCTATGAAATATTCTGTAGATATCTGTTAAATCCATTTGGATCGTAACTTTTGTTAGTTTCAATGTGTCTCTGATTAGTTTATCTTCCCATGGTCTGCCCATTGATGAGAGTGGGGGTTGAAATATCCCAACTTCATTGTGTGAAGTTCAATGCATGCTTTGAGTTTTAGTAAAATTTCTTTAACAAATGTGGGTGCCCTTGTATTTAGGGTAAATGTTCAGCATTGAGAGTTATTTGGGGTAGATTTTTTCTTGATGAGTATGAAGTGTCCTTCCTTGTCTTTTGGAAAACTTTGGTTTGAAGTCTATTTTACTTAATATTAGAATGGCCACTCCAGCTTGGTTTGGGGGCCATTTGATTGGAAAAATATTTTCCAACCTTTCACTTTGAGGTAGTGTATGTGTTTGTCACTTAGGTGCATTTTTTTTTGAATGCTGCAAAATTCTGGGTACTGTTTACAGATCTAGTAGGTTAGTTTTTGTATTTTTATTGGCAAACAGAGTACATAGATATTAAGGACCAGTGATTGCTGCCTCCTGTTATTTTTGTTGTTAGAGGTGGAATTATGTTTGGCTATCTTCTTTTAAATTTCTTGAAAAATTAACTTCATGCTTTTTCTAGAGCGTAGTTTCCCTCCTTGTGTTGGAATTTCCCATCTATTATTCTCTGTAGAGTTGCATTTGTAGAAAGAGATTTAAGTTTGATTTTGTCACGGAATATCTTACTTTCTCCACCTATGGTAATTGAGAGTTTTGCTGGCTATAGTAGTCTGGGATGGAATTTGTGTGCTATTAGTTAGAGTCCATATGACATTTCACCAATATCTTCTGGTATTTAGAGTTTCTATTGGGAAAGCTGGTATAATTCTGACAGTTCTGCCTTTATAAGTCCTTTGACCTTTTTCCCTTACTGAATTTAATATTCTTTTGTTGTTGTTGCCTATGCCTACCAAGTGCTGGTATTAAAGGCATGCACCACCACTGCCTGGCAATATTTTCTAATAAAATTGAAGAAGTATATAATAATTTTCTGATAAAAATGAGGAAATGCATAGAAAAAATGTGTTAAAATTGAAGACACAAGCTGAAAAAATTTCTCATACACCTGAATACCTATATAAATGAATTTTGTAATAAAATTGAAGAAATATATATAATAAATTCTGGTAAAATTGAAGACATATGTAGAAAAAAAATTCTTATGAAATTGAAAACACGTATAGATGAAATTTCTCACAAAATTTAAACAAATAGAACAAAATTCTGAATGTATAATCAAATCCTCATTATGAAAAGGAAAGATGGTATTATGGACTAGATTTTCTTAGCTCATAAACAAGGGAATGAAATGAAGACAAATATAGGAAATATTAATATGTATAATATTTTAAAAGTATACTGAAGAAAATGATCAATCTGAAGATGTATATAAACTAAATTGAAGATGTATATAAAAGAAATTTCTGGCATATTGAAGACATATGTAGAAAGTATTTCTGAGAAAATGAAAGATGTACGTATAAATTTTATGAATAATTATAAATCCATAAGTAGAAAAAAATCTGATAAATTAGAAGACTTATATAGAAAAATTAAGAAAAATAGTGTAGACATATATAGAAAAATTCTGATAACATTGAAGATATATAGAAAACCGGATAAAATTAAAAACAAATATGCAAGAAATTTCTGTTAAAATTGAAGACATATATCAACAAAATTTGATAAATTTGAAGATACATATAAAAGAAATTTCTGATAAAATGAAATCATATACAAAAAAATAAGTGATAAAATTGAAGACATATATAGAAACAATTATGATAAAATTAAATATAAATAGAATTTATTTCTTATAAAATTGAAGACAATTTTTTCTGAAAAAAATTGTAGACATACATAGAAAAACATTCTGATAAAATTGATGATATATTTTAAAAGTTTTCTGATACAATTGAAGACATACTGTAAATTTTTCTGATAAACCTGAAAATCTTAAGATGCAATTTGTGATAAGATTGATGAAGTATATAAAAAGTATTACTGGTAAAGTTGAGGGCATGTATAGAAAAAGATCTGATAAAATTGAAGACACATATAGGTGAAATTTCTTGTAAAAATCAAGAAATCTGTTGAAAAAAATCCTGAATAGATAATCTAGCTGGGCAGTGGTGGCTCATGCCTTTAATCCCAGCACTTGGGAGGCAGAGGCAGGCAGATTTCTGAGTTCGAGGCCAGCTTGGTCTACAGAGTGAGTTCCAGGACAGCCAGAGCTACACAATGAGACCCTGTTTCAAAAAACCAAAAAAAAAAAAAATCATCTAATCTTCATTATGCAAAAGAAAGTGGTATAATGGACAGGATTTTATTAGCTAATAAAAGACATATTGAAGAAATATATAGAAAATGTTGTAATAAAATCAAAGACATCTCTAGGAACAATTCTCATAAAATTGAAAATATTTGTATGAGAATTTTTTGTTACAATTGAGGACACATAGAGAAAAAATTCTGATATACAGGAAAACACACATAAAACGTTCTGAAAATTTTTAAGACATATAAAGACAAATTTCTTTGAAAAATTTGAACACATATAGCAGAAATTTCTTATAAACTTGAGGATATGTAAAGAAAAAAATTATGATAACATTAAACAAGTATACATAACAAATTTCAGATAAAATTGAGGAGATACATATCGATAATTGCTGATAAAATTAAAGAAACATGGAATAAATTTCAGATAAAATTCAAAATGTATACTGAAAAATAAATTCCAATAATATTTAAAACACACAGTGTTTTCTGAGAAACAAAGTCATACATAAAAGATATCTGATAAAATTGATGACAAATAGAGAAAACCTTACAATTTAATTAAAGGCATTTATAGAAAAATATTCTGGGTAATTAAACACATATATAGAAAAATTTGAACATGTATATAAAAATTCTGATAAAATTGAAGATATATATATATATAATTTCTTATAAAATTTTACACATATATAAATAATTTGTGAAAAAGTTGTAGATCTATTCAGAAAATCTTTGCAATAAAATTGAATATGATTATACTAAATTGTTTGAAATATTGAAGACATATTCAGAAAAATTTACTAATAAGACTGAAGATATATATAGAATAAGTTTCTGACAAAATTGAAGATACATATAGTAAAATTTTATGATAAAATTAAAGACATATATGGAAAAAATTTCTGCTAAAATTGAAAACATATATAGAAGAAAATTCTGATAAAATGAAGACTTATACAGAATAAATTTATGTTAAATTTGAGAAATATAAAATATAAAATACTGATAAAATTCATGATGATTTCTGAGAAAATTGAAGACATTTATAGAAAAAAATTTTCATAAAACTGAAGACATGTATAAAAGGTTAATCTAATTTTCATTATGAATAGGGAAGATGATATTCTTGAATGGATTTTCTGAGCTCATGAAAATAGGACACATTGAAGAAATATATATATATATATATACATTGAAGATATATATACATTGAAGATATATATACATTGAAGGTATATGTATTATATATATATATATATAATTTAAAGTCATATGATAGAAAAATATTCTGGTAAAATTGAAGACCTACATAAAAGGTTAACATTCCTTCTTTCTGGTTCTGTAGTTATAAAAATATAGTTCTGCTTTTTTCTTCAGAATCACAGTAACTGAAAGCTTACTGACACATTAGGAAAGGCTGTAGTGTTCATTGTCTGAAATGATTTGCTGTGGTTTTTTTAAATTAAAATAATAAAACTTATTTTAAATATACAATTAAGTATTGACATTTTTAAGTCAACAAAATAAACTATTAAATTTCAATGCCTCTTAAATATACTGATCTCTTCTGAACCAGTTTTAAAAATCTATTTGGAATATTAAATATGATAGAAGTAGAAAAAATTCTCTTATCAAGTCCTCTATGAAAGGAAATAATGACAAGTTCCTTATTAGATAGAAAACATTCCATCTTTAAGGGACAATATGCAGCATAACTGAGGCTTCATAGAATGAATTGGGTAGTGTTCCTTATGTTTCGATTTTGTGGAATAGATCTTAGAGTATTGATGTTAGGTGTTCTTTGAAATTCTGATAGAATTCTGCACTAAATTCATCTAGTTCTGATTTTGTGTGTGTGTGTGTGGTTGGGTGAATTTAAATGACTGCTACTAGTTCTTTCAGAGTTATGGGATTGTTTAGATCATTTGATCCTGATTTAAATTTTGTGTTAGATATCTGTCCATTTCATTCAGATTTTCCAATTTTGCTGAGTATAGGCTTTAGCAGAAGGATCTAATAATGTTTTGAATATCCTCAGTTTCTATTGTTTTATCTCTCTTTCATTCTGATGTTTTTAATTTGGATACTGTCTCTGAGTAAGGAGCCATAATGGGATAACCTAATAGCTAGCAGCTGATCATGCTGAGATGGCCTGCTTTGGATTATTATATAATCTGTGACATGTGTGTCCTTGTTAAGCTAAGATGTAAGGGACTAGTTTTTGGAAAGTTTCTTGCTATTAACATGTTTTTCCTCTTATTATTAAACATATATAATTATCACTGAGTAATACCACAACACTTTGGAGCAGATCTCTTCAGGTCCATGAAGATATGCTATCTAGTAGTGTTATATAGTCAAATTGATGACTTCTTAAGTCTTGATGATCATATAAGTATTCTTAAAATTACATCAATGACTATTAACCTATTTTGTAGTGGGACTGCTATTAGGTCTTTTTCTAACAGTCAAAACTGACATGAGAACTCTGTCAGTCTTCCAAGTATCACTATAATTTTTCTTACATAATAACCAGTCTTTTTCCTACCTAGAGCACATTCTAAGAGATCGTAAAACAATTTACCAAAGGTCATTAAAAGGGAAATAACAATTAATTATAGGTGCTAAGACAGAAGATGAAACATTGACTTGGTTTATCCATCTAAAATTTCATTAATAATTTAGTCATAGATTTAAACCTTCAGTGAACCTGTAGAGCTTAGGCAGGTGATGAATTTTTAGTAAGATAATTACTCCTAATGGATATGCATGTAAATTCTCTGTTGTAAACTTCTATTCCAATCTATTATTTGATTTTTTGTATGAACTTGTGATGAACTTTGAAACATACGATCATGTATTCTGAAAGATATATAAAAAGTGAAGACTAAAAGAAAAGAGAAGAAATTTTTGTCTTTTACAGCTTAGAGTATAAATATAAAATAGAATTTTTTCCCTTTCCCCAGATATAATAGAATTGTTCCATTTCCTGCTTAGGACATTTTTGTTTTTTTCCTCAGATAGCTTTCATTGGAAACATTTTAGAGCTTAGTAATGAACTCTATAATCACCTCTCTAAGTGTCCTTTTTAATTTTCTGATATGTCAGACTCATAGGTGAAAGTTGGAGTCCAAAGAACAATTGTGATAGAAAAAAATCACATTTTAATCCTCCTCTGTTAGTATACAAATGTCAGTCATCTAAACCAGCAGTCTTATAACCTCAGAAAGAGCAAAAAACATCAGATTTTTAGAAGCTGTCATCAACATTTCAGTACAGTTAGAGAGCTAGAAAGCCCTCAAACCTTCAGACTTTAAGTCTTCACCAGAGTCCTACTCTGTGTCCCTGTCACTACCCTCTCCAGTCCCAGCAGTGTCTGCCCTCTGGTAAGTCTGGCTAAAGTTTGATCAATCTTGCTGATTTTCACAAAGAACCAGCTCCTGATTTTGTTGATTATATTTGTATATTTCTTCTTGTTTTTACTTGGTTGGTTTCAATCCTGAGTTTATTTCACGCCATTTACTCCTGTTGACTATACTTGCATCTTTTTGTTCTAGAGCTTTCAGTTGTGCTGTTGAGCTGCTAGTGTATGCACACTCCAGTTGTTTGTTTGTTTGTTTGTTTGTTTGTTTTTCAGGGCACTCAGAGCTATGAGTTTTTCTCTTAGCACTGCTTTCATTGTGTCCCATTAATTTGGGAATATTATGTCTTAATTTTCATTAAATTCTAAAAGGTCTTCAATTTCTTTATTTCTTACTTGAATAAGTTATCATTGAATAGAATGTTCTTCAGCTTCCATGTGGATGTGGATTTCCTGGGGTTTTTGCTTGTTTGTTTTGTTTTATTTTGTTTTTTGAACACCAGTCTTAGTCCATGGGGATGTAATAGAATGTATGGAATTATTTCAATCTTCTTGAATCTGTTAAGGCCTGTTTTGTGACTTATTATATGGTCAGTTTTGATGAAGGTACCATGAGGTACTGAGAAGAAGGTATATTATTTTGTTTTCGAATATGATGTTCACAGATATCTGTTAAAACCATTTAGTCCGTAACTTCTGTTAGTTTTATTGCGTTTTTGTTTAGTTTGTGTTTCCATGACTTATCCATTAATGAGTGTGAGATGTTGAACTTACCCACAATAATTTTGTGAGTTGCAATCTGTATTTTGAGCTTTAGTAATTTTTTAAATGAATGTGAGTATTTTGGTTTTTGAGGCATAAATGTTAATAACTGAGAGATCATCTTGGTAGATTTTTCCTTTGATGAGTATGGAGTGTCCTTCCTTCTCCTTTTTGATAACATTTTGTTAAAAGTTGATTATATTCAACATTTGAATGGCTACTCCAGCTTGTTTCTTAGGATCATTTGCTTGGAAATTTTTTTTTGACCTTCCTTCTTGATTAGTGTCTGTATTTTTCACTGAGGTGCATTTTCTGTATGCAGTAAAATACTGAATCCTGCCTGTTTATATATCCAGTGTGTTATTCTATGTCTTTTTATTGTGGAATTGAGTTCATTGACATAAAGAGAAATTAAGGAACAGAGATTGTACAGCCTTATACCTACACCTACGGACACAGACACCAATTGGGGCCATGACCAGGGAGAGGTCATCAAAATTGGTCTACTGTAAAGCCTGAGGACATATAGGCTTTTCCAGAAGCATGTTCCTCTCCATGTCAATAGTGTTAGCCACAGCACTGAAGGGATTGAATGGGTGGAGGGAAGTGATGACCTGCCTTAAGATGTGGACATTTATATCACCTTCCTTTCTTACTTGATTTTCTAATTTTCTCCCTTTTTAAACCTCCCCTTCCCTTAAGAGAAAATTCCACCAACTCCCACCTCAGAGGTTTACTTTCTACTCTTACTGTCTGGGACGAACTAATGTCCTGGCATCCTTGACTTTGAGGAACCATTACAATCAAGGGTCCCCAGAAACATATCAGTGTCTATAGTTCCTGAGCCCAAAGATTGACTGACTGAAAAGACTGGCTGAAAAGACACAGCATTGTTGTTCGTGATTAATGCTTGCAATCTAGGTCTAGACCTTTTCATTTTCTGCATGTATTTGCATTTCAATAGCACTTATACATATTCTCCAATATCCTATTCCAAAAAGACTCTGCATAGTGGTTGCTGGTCCTGGCTTGCAGTCCTTATATCAGTAATTTGGATTTCAGTAGCATTGTACCAGTCTTCCTGGAGTACACACTACTTGGCTTCCCCTGCTCAGCAGGTCTTCATTCAGGTTTCAGATCATCCATAGCTACTTTTAACCTGGGAGGAATAAGACAGTCCTTGGAAAAAACAGGAATCAGATGACAAAGACTTGTAAAGCTTCTGATAGAATGAATATTTCTAACCCTGCAGAATGTGGATTTATTGCAGTGTCATGACAATCTGTGACCTAAGTAGATGAAAGATTGAGGTCTACCAATTGAAAGTTGCAGAATCCTGTAATGGTTCAGTCCATGTAACTGGATGTCTCAGTTGGTCTTTATTATAAGCCAGAATTCTGTAGTATGCTTTAATGACAGAATAAAAGAAAAGAAACAAATCATTAAGTAGCAGCCAGAGGTAGTGCAAGCAGACAAAGAGAAACAGATACCCTCTGCATTGTCCTTTATAATTGAAAGCTGACATTGTGCCAAGATTGCAAAAAAATCCAAAAGAGAACACCAGGAAAATCAAATACAAAGAGGAGATTCACTTCAATATTTAAAGAATAAAATTAGCGAACCAAAAAATTCAACCTCCAAAGGGACATAGACATATGGACCAATTTTATACACTTAAAGATTTTCACACATTAATTGGAGATATTAACTAGCTAAGATCTTCAAACGGATTACACATATATGAGCTAAGTAATCAGTTTCAAAAATTACTAGGATTTTCAATTTAAAAAGTCAAAGACATCTAAAGGCTAAGGCAGAAAAGAATTAACTATTGTAGAAGGAAGACATCAAGAGTAATACATAGATAGAATTGATCCTATACTTGACTGAATTCTGGTCATTTTACCTTCAACTGGGACTATCATACAAAGGCATGATAAGATTATGGAATGGATTTTCTTAGGTCAAAAAAAGGGAAGATAAATAAGAAAAACATTTCTGAATGAATTATAAAATGAAGAATAGGACTACATCAGTCTTTATGACTCATTTATTTCATATTCTAAGTGAGACATATGTATCATTGATTGTGCCTTAATTCTTGTTCAGCATTTTGCATCTGTGGACTAAAATATGATATCTGTGTTCTATGGATAATATTTACTTATAAGGTGAGCATACACCGTGCATATCATCCTTTGATATATCCCTGGGTTACCTTTTTCAGGATGGTATTCCCAACTTACCTGCAAAATTCATGACTTGTTTTTTAATACCTAAATTGTATTCCACTGCTTAAAGCTAATGTAATTATTTATTTATAACTCAGGTGAGATACATCTATGTTGTTTCCAGTTGCTGGATACTATGAATAAAGCTGCTGTGTACATTGTTGAAAAAGTGTCCTTGTGAGATGTTGGAGAATCTTTTGAGTATTTGTTTAGCAATGGTATTTCTGGGTCTGAAGTAGAACTATTCTTGGTTTTCTAATAAAAGACCAAATTGTTCTACAAAGTTATTGTTTAAGTTCGCACTCCCACCAGCAATAGAAGGGTGTTTCTCTCACTCCACATCCTTGCCAGCATGTGGTGTTTCTTGCGTTTTGGATCTTAGCCAGTGTAGTGAGGCTAAGATAGAACATCCGAGTTGTTTTGATTTACATTTTCCTGATGACTAAAGACTTTAAACATAGAAGTACTTCTAGGCCATTTGAGATTCCTCTGTTGAGAATACTCTGTGTAGTTCTATACAGTATTTTTACTAGGTTTACTAGAGTTGTTGTCAAATTTTTTAAGATTTTTTTCTAAATTCTGGATATTAGCTCTTTTCAGGTTAATTTGTAGGGCTGATAAAAAAAAAATCTTACCCAATCTGTTGATTACTGATTTGATCCATTGACAGTTTCTTTTGCCTTACAAAAGCACTTTAGTTTCATAGAGCCACATTTATCAATTATTGATACTGGAGCTTGAGGGATTGCTGTTCTGTTTAGGAACTTGTCTCCCGTACCAATGCATTTAAGGGTATTTCCCACTTTCTCTTCAGTGAATTTAGTGTATGCAGTTTTCTGTTGAGGCCTTTGATCCACTTGGACTTGAGTTTTTTTGCAATGTGATAAGTATAGATCCACTTTGCTTCTTCTTCATGGAGACATCCAGTTATTCCAAAAGCATTGTTGAAGATGCTTTATTTTTTCACTGTATGGTATAACTTTACTTTTTCAAAGCCTCCTTTTAATGACGGTTGTTAAGTGTTTTAACCTCCCTTGTAGTCCACCACACACCAGAGGTAGTAGAAACAAAGGGATGTGGGAAAAGGAGACCTCTTTAAAAATAGTTTTTTCAAAGCAAATCCTATTTGTGTTGCCTGGAAATTGGCAGTTTGGTTGATAGGTCAGCAGTGACATCTTGAAAAACTTATAAACACTTCACATATATAGCAGCAGTTCAGTTCTGTAGAATTGGTATAGCAAAAAAAGAATCAGCAGTGGTGGTACTACTTAGCAGAGCCTTGGCATCACTCAGCAGTAGGGGCCAAGTCCAACAGGAATGCCAGGAAGTTCTTGGGTATGCTTCTTGCTGCTAAGCTAAGATCAGCAAAGACACAAGACCAACAAGCATTGCCCATCTAGGTCCAAAGGCAAGCCAAGCTAATCTCCTATCACTATCCATTAAGTCTTATTTATACTTCCTCCAAATATCATGTATTCTAAATAAGTCATTCATCAGCACATGTGTCTTAGCAAAACCTCACATGAGTCTATCTCAGCTGACATCACTCTGCCAATTGACTGAAGTTTGTAGAAACAGCAGGATGCCACAGTACACCACCAGAAAGTTTTTGGTGCATTTCTCTCTAAAGAGTCTCAACACATAGAGTTTAACTGAGCACTGTAACTAGACCAGTACATAAGTGTTATTAGTGAAGAATACTTCACCATGTGTCCTTTCCTGTGCTTGCTTTAGCAGAACATCCTTCTACCTGTGTCTGCTCCAACTAAATGTTCCTTCATATGACTTGTTTAGCAGAACATCTTTTCACTTGTGTTCACTTCAGGAAAACACTCCTTCCTATGTTTGCTCCATAAAAACACCATGAAGTACAACTGAATGTCAAAAGAATCCATAAGTTACTCCTTCAGTATGGTTTGGGCTTCATAGTTCATATTTGTTTGGGTTCATTATCTGGTGCTCAAATCTTTTGATCAATGTATTTGTCTCTGCACCTAATCATGCAGTGTTTATTGCTATTGCTCTGTAATAGAGCATGAAGTCATGGATGATGATTCCTACAGAATTTCTTTTATTGGTCATGATTGTTTATGCTCTCCTATTTTGTTTTTGGTTTTTGATATGAAGTTGAGAATTGCTTTTCAAGGTATATTAAATTGTACGATACTGGGGAAACCTTCTGTGGATATTTGATTTATCCTTATAGAGAACTTCATGGATTTCTCATGAATTCTTCATGATACGCCTTCACTTCAATACAGAATATTGGAGTCTACATGTGTAACTCAGAGGTGGATCATGGCTTCTGTAGTTTATACCTGAGGCTATGAAGTGAGCTCCAGAAACACACTGTAAATGAGTCAAATAAACAATGTGAATATATATATATATATATATATATATATATATATATATGTGCTTACAGGCGTGAGTATGTCTGTGTGTGTGTATGTATATATGTATAAAAACTGACATAGGTGATAGTGGCTGAACAGAAAAGAGGAAATCTGTAAATCTTTGTTTCCCCAATCTAATTTTTTAAAATAGAATTTTATTTATTTTAAATGTAAAAGTCACTTCACTGACTGTAGCTTCCAAATGGCTTTTACTTCTCTTTGTGTGTTGTATGTACATATGCATATATATATATATCTGTAGGTGACCATACATGTGCATAGAGGTTGGGACTTGCTCTTCTTCATTATACCTTGACCTTTGTTTGTAAATTGCTTCTATTAATCTATACAGAATAAATCTATATATCAAGAATTTTATGATGATCTTTTATGTCTTCATATGGCATGCATTTCTTATACCAAGGTATATAAATATGTGTGTGTGTGTGTGTGTGTGTATAATAGACATATTACACTATATTATATATAATACTATAGTATATTATGTGTTATATACTATATTATATACTATATAACGTATGATATACAAAACTTGATATATGATATTTGAAATAAAATACATAGCCTTTACTATATGCTATATTATACATACTATAAATATAAGATTTATATGTTAAATACAATGTGTACTAGATAATGCATTAAAAGATATTTTATATTTATTGTAAGTTATATATGATATGACAGATTTCAAAATATACAACATATTGTAAAATAATATAATATATGAAGTATATTATGATATTATAATATGAGAAATACAATAAATATGTTATATATGTTATATGTATACAAAATTATATAACACATATATTATGTTACAAAATATACTGATTTTTAAATTTAATATTGATCTTTTCTTTTTAATTTTGTCCCTGACTTCTTTTTTCTCAGATTAATACCAGTGTAAAATTCACAGTGACATGTAATTTATGTCTATATGGTCTCTTTATTGCACCGGGTAGGGCACCATATTGAGCCTAAAAGCTCTTTCTCATGTTGAATATCTAGTTTCCAGTCACCTCAGCAAACATCTCATCACAATTTTACAGCACAATGAAAACTATATTGACCTAGAACTGTGTTTATTATCAGCTGAGGCCCTTTTATACATTTTTCTACAGCTAGGCATATGACTACACTAAGTGTTCCCTCAAACTCAAATTCTACAATGTGATCAACTGTCTTTTTTCTTCCTGGGTGTACTTCTGATCAATGGTAGTTGAGGCAGATATTCCTTCTGGATCTGCCATTATCCTGGCATTATTTCTCAATAATATTTTATTCCTCATGTTGATGAGTAAGGGATGTTTGATGAAGGAATGAAACATTTCTGGGAAGTATTAGAGAGTAAGTCCTCATTCAACAACCTGGAAAATAGCATTCTTAAACCAATCATAAACAGGTCTCTGACATTGGAAGAAATAGGTACTGAAAGTCTTCCCTTCCCTTGTGTCCCAGGAAAGTCTCCAGGAAAGGACAACATGATTTCCATTGAGCTCTTAGGGGAGCTAGTAACAAGGGAGTAAATGGCACTTCTCTGTGACATTATTGGTCCCTTACATGTACATTCTGTTACATTCTGGAGAGCCATGGCATCTTTGTGATGTCACATTGTTGTGGCAACACAACCTGTTTTTGGGACCAGTTGTAAAGTCCTTTTACTGATCTCCCACAGACATGGTGTGAAAACTAAGCAAATTACTTAGGAGATGGAAAGAATGGAAAATAGGAAGACCAGAAAAAGAAGGAAGCTGCCCTTTGACCTGTAAAGCAGAAGAAGATAAACAGTTATGGTAGAAGAATTTAGGGTTTTATGCAGGAAATGGAGGCCTTCCTGAAGGAGGTAGACTTGAGCACTGTCTTCCCATAAAGGGGTTCAAGAGCTAAAGCCTCTGGGGAGTTTTTGGACTTTTGTTATGATCATGGTTCCTAGATGTCAAGAACTAAAGGACATTTTTTGATTCCCATCAACCCGGACCCAGAAGAACAAAACTGTTATGCTGGAACATGTTGTCTTTCACTGTTATAGGGAAAGTACTTTTGAAGGGCTTACAATGAGAGCCTTAGGAAGGAGAAGAAGAAGAGTGAGAAACACCCCCCACAGCGCATGGCAGGTTATAACCTCCTCTAACACCATTCAATCTCTTTGTCAGGCATGACTGACACTATTACCTGGGAGAGAACTGTGTGGGTAAATATGCCGAGGCAGTGTCCAGGAGGCTTTCCATGCAGCAGGTCCCAAATACAGGAGAAAGATCTGGAGTTCTAAAGGCTGGAGATTTTGGCAGTGGCAGGCCCCAATGACATGAGGAAGTCCTTGGTTCCAAAAGGGTTTATTTTCATGGTGGATGGTAGATGAATCTGGATGTACCCCCTGAAACTCAGGGCAGACCTGAGTTAAATAGAGAGGGAGAAAGGGGGAGCGTCTGAGGAAGTATGCTTAACTTGCTCCACCCTCTGACCTTCATTAGTATGTAAACCTTTCTATGGTCTGAGGCATGTAGTTATATCCTCTACCTGTGCACTTTGGGGGGGGGCTGTAATGGCCTATGTGACTGAACAATGTAGGTCCATGGAGACTAGACTGCTTGTCAGGATCCTGGGTTCTGGGGACATGACTGAACACCTGTTGTTGCTCCCTTGGAGTCTCGGGGTTCCAGGCCCATGTCCAGCCAAAAACCAAAATACCTTTACGCAGTCCCACAGAACTGTGCTCTAGGGGAATTTATTATGGTCTAAGGATTTACAGGAGAATAATTCTGACCATTTTTCCCTTGCTGTTGTCCATATTGGTATGTGTGGGTGGAGTGCTGTACTCTAGTGCAGCCAATCCCTGTCAACAACAGTGGACCAGGATGGAAACTAGTTCTTCCTTCCCAAATCTGGGTGTTCTGAGCTGTCCCTGAGTTGACTTGGTTTGCCTACTAAACATGACCTGTTCCTCTATTGTTCCTTTATATACAGTAATGTGCCTGGAGTGATCTGACAGGAAGTGTGGGAACCTCCACCCCTTCTGAGATTTGTGGACTATCCTCATTTTCTTTGGGTTTCTGAAATCCACTGGCTCAAGGTGGCATACAGCCCAGTTGAATCCTGTTCATCTTTGAATAATTCAGATGAGTCTATCTACATTGTCATTTGATCCAAGTTCCCTGGGGAGATAGAGCAAACCAACTTACTGTGATATCTTAAACCCTTCAAAAGAAGTGAGATCTGCGAGTGCAGTGGGGTCATCTCAAGCCTTCCCCTGTAAATCACTGATTAAGGAAATACACAGATGCTTATCCTGATGAAATATCTCCTCAATTGGGGCTTTCTTTTCTCAAACCACTCCAGATCATATCATGTTGACTTGCAGTTGTCCACAGCAGTTGCCCTCAACTCTACTGCATGTCAAACCTGGGTTGCAATGAACCAGAAATCTTTTATTGTCACAATCATCCCCTCTGTGACTTCACAATATGATAAAGGACCATCCAGTTATACCAATACCATGGCCACTGTTACATCATCCTGATTGCTGCTCACATTATGTATTGCTGTGTTATATTTAGTATGTCTTCTGCTATTAAGTGACATTCATAGGTGATGTATATAGAATGTTTTCCATGTAAGATTACATCTTGTCATCTAATCAAACATGGTAGATATGGCTGCCCAGGGTATCTCCCAAGATCACAAGCCTGTCACTTGAGGGATTTTTACTTCCTTGATAGTGGTGGTGGTGTGAGTACAGATGAATCTCCCTTATCCCTCTATGTCATTTGACTATTTGCATGTTCAATTCACAATAGATTTGCCAACAGTGAAATCTGTGTGTGTGTGTGTGTGTGTGTGTTTGTGAATGTATGTGTGTTAAACACCTGATTTGCAACCGACATCCCCATAGCTTTATAGATACAAATGACAGTGTATGATTTATAGTCTATGTGATTATGACTACATACATACACATGTTAAAATATTCTTTAAAGCATATATGCCAGGATATACATATACATACATATGGTAGATTCTCACTTACATCCTAGGTGTCAAGAACCACATACATATAAATAGTAGAGTCTCATTTATAACACACATGACCAAGACAACATAAATGCACATGGTAGAGTCTCATTTTGACCTACATGCCTATGACTACATTCATACACATAGTAGAGCCTCACTTATAACCTACATTCCCAAAATCCTATATTCATATATGGTAGAGTCTCATTTGTAACTTATGTACCAGTAAGTAAACACATACTCATGGAAAAGTCTCATTTATAACCTATTTGACAATAACTACATACATATATACAAATGAGTCTCAATAATAAACTATGTGACTTTCAGGGACACATAAACTCCTTCAAGTCCAGTTCTACGGGACCCTTCCAGTCTTGGACTGCTCCAAGAGAAGCCCTAAGGCTTCAGGTCTGAACCCAATACACCAAAACACTGAGGAGTCTGGACTCCCAGGACCTGTAACACATAGGAAAATAGGAATATAGGATCACAAGATCTCAAGAGTTTGGTCACACAATGATTTTAGGATCCCAGAAGCAGTCTGAGTCCAGGAGCTATCACAACCAGGATCTCAGGATAATAGGATCATAGCGACAGCTGGACTCTGAGGAGTTTTGACACAACCAAGATAACAGGAGAGACAGGCTCCAGAGACAGTGAGTGAAAGTAGTACTAGAAATAACCAGATGGCAAAAGGCAAGTCCAAAAACATAAGCAACAGAAACAAAGGTTACTTGTCATCAGCAGAACCTAGTTCTTCCACCACAGCAAGTCCTGAATATGCCATGACACCAGAAAAGCAAGATTCTGATTTACAATCACTTCTCATGATGGTGGTAAAAGACCTTAAGATGGACATAATTAACTCCCTCAAAGAAGTACAGGAAAACACATGTAGACAGGTAGAAGCCCTTAAAGAGAAAACACAAAAATCCCCTAAAGAATTACAAGAAAACACAACCAAACAGGTGAAGGAATTGAACAAAACTATTCAGGACATAAAAACTAAAGTAGAAACAATAAAAAAAAAATCACAAAGGGAGACTACCCAGGTGATTGAAAACCTAGAAAAGAGATCAAGAGTCATGTATGCAAGCATCACCAACAGAATACAAAAAATAGAAGAGAGAATCCAGGGCTTCAGCTGAATACGTAAGAGTGGAGGGCCCTGCTGGGCATAAGTGGAAGATGAGATCCTTGACCTCATGAAGGCTGGACGCCCCAGGGGGTGGGAATTTTGAGGGTGGGAAAGTGGGAGTGGGGGGGTAGGTAGGGGTTCCATCCACAGAGAAGAAGGAGGAGGGGTAAGGGGATAGGGGGTTCCCGGGTGGGTGGGGGATGGGGTAAGAGGACAACATATGAAATGTAAATAAAATATCCAATAAAAAAATTATAAAAAAAAAGAAGAAGAGAGAATCTCAGGTGCAGAAGATACCATAGAATGCATCGACATAACTTTGAAAGAAAATGAAAAAATGCACAAAACTCCTAACCCAAAACATCCACGAAATCTAGGACACAATGAGAAGACAAAACCTAAGTATAATAGGTATAGAAGAAAGCAAAGATTCCCAAGTTAAAGGTCCAGTAAATATTTTCAGCAAAATTATAGAAGGAAACTTCCCTAACCTAAAGAAAGACATGCCTATGAATTTACAAGAAGCATATAGAACTCCAAATAGACTAGATGAGAAAAGAAATTCCCCTTGTCACATAATAAAATATCAAATGCACAAAACCAAAAAAGAATATTAAAAGCAGTAAGGGAAAATGGTCAGGTAACGTATAAAGGAAGAATTATCAGAATCATACCAGACTTCTCATCAGAGAGTATAAAAGCCAGAAGATCCTAAGCAGATGTCATACAGACTGTAAGGGAACACAAATGCTATCCCAGGCTACTATACCCAGCAAAACTCTCAATTATTATTGAGAGAGAAACCAAGATATTCCAAGACAAACCAATTTTACACACTATCATTCCATAAATCAAGCCCTAGAAGGATAATAGAAGGAAACCACCAATAGTAGGAGTCAAATTATATAATAGAAAAGCAAGAAATTAATCTTCTTCCAACAAAAGGAGATCAAAGGATACAAATTGGAAAGGAAGAAGTCAAACTATCACTGTATTTGCAGATGATATAATAATATACATAAGTAATCCCAATACTTCCACTAGAGAAACCCTAAACCTAATACAAATTCAGCAAAGTGGCTGGATATAAAATTAACTCAAACAAATCGGTAGCCTTCTTCTACTTAAAGGATAATCATGCTGAGTAAGAAATTAGGGAAAGGACACTCTTCATAATAGTCATAAATAATATAAAATACATTGGCATGAATCTAACCAAGCAAGTGACAGATCTGTATGACAAGAGCTTCTTTAAGTCCCTGAAAAGAGAATTTGAAGTAGATCTCAGAAGACGGAAAGATCTCCCATGGTCATGGATTGGCAGGATTGATATAGTAAAAATTGCCATCTTGTCAATAGCATTCTACAGATTTAATGCAATCTTCATCAAATTTCCAACTCAATTCTTTACAGAGATAGAAAGAGCAATTCTGAAATTCATTTGGATTAACAAAAAAAAAACAGGAAAGAGAAAACTATTCGGAACAATAAAAGAATGTCTGAGGGAATCACCATCTCTGATGTCAGCAGTACTTCAATCAGTAGTGATAATAACTGCATGGTACTGGTACAGAGATAGCCAAGAAGGTCGAAGGAATAGAATCATGGAAGACCCAGAATTGAACCCACATAGCTATGGTCACTTGATCTTTGATAAAGGAGCTGAAACCATCCAATGGGGAAAAAAGACAGCATTTTTTGATTGTTTGTTTGTTTGTTTGTTTGGGACAGGGTTTCTGTGTATAGCTGGGCTGTCCTGGAATTCACTCTGTAGACCAGGCTGGCCTCGAACTCAGAAATCTGCCTGCCTCTGCCTCCCAAGTGCTTGCATTAAAGGCTTGTGCCTCCACTGCCCTGCAAGACAGCATTTTTAACAGGTGGTGCTGGTTGAACTGGAAGTAAGCATGTAGGAAAATGGAAACCGATCCATTCATAGCTTCTTTTACAAAACTCAAGTCCAAGTAGATTAAAGACCATCATATGAAACTGGACAAATTGACACTAATAGAAGAGAAATTAGGGAAGAGCCTCGAATACATGGGAACAGGGAAATTTTCCTGAACAGGACAATAATGGCTTATGCTCTAAGATCAAAATTTGACAATTAGGACCTCATAAAATTGCAAAGCTTCTGTAAGGCAAGGGACACTGTCAATAGGACAAAACATCAACCAACAAATTGGAAAAAGATCTTTACCAATCCTACATCCAATAGAGGGTTAATATCCAATATATACAAAGAACTCAAGAAATTAGTCTCCAAACAACCAAATAATCCTATTTAAAAATGAGGTGCAGGGCTAAACAAAGAATTCTCAATTGAGGAAACTTGAATGGCTGAGAAGCACCTAAAGAAATATTCACTATCCTTAGTCATCACGGAAATGCAAATCAAAACAACCCTAAGATTCCACCTCACTCCAGTCAGAATTGCTAAGATCAAAAAACTTAGGTGATAAGAAGTGCTGGCTATGATGTGGAGAAAAAGAAACACTTCTCCATTGTTGGTGGGATTGAAGCTGGTGCAACTACTCTGGAAATCAGTCATGCATTTCCTCAGAAAATTGGATATAGCACTACGTAAGGACCCAGCTATACCACTCCTGAGCATATACCCAGAAGATGCTCCAACATGTAACCAGGACATATGCTCCACTATGTTCATAGCAGCCTTATTTATAATAGCCAGAAGCTGGAAAGAATCCAGATGTCCTTCAACAAAGGAATGGATACAGGCAGTGTGGTATATTTACACAATGAAGTACTACTCAGCTATTAAAAACAATGAGTACATGAAATTCTTAGGCAAATGGATGGAACTAGAAAATATCATCCTGAGTGAGGTAACCCAATCACAAAAGAACACACACAGTATGCACTCACTGATATATGGATATTAGCCCAAAAGTTCACAATACCTAAGATACAATGCATAGACTACA
Source organism: Grammomys surdaster (assembly GCF_004785775.1). Lineage (NCBI taxonomy): Eukaryota > Metazoa > Chordata > Mammalia > Rodentia > Muridae > Grammomys > Grammomys surdaster. Next base: position 3,356,432 of record NW_021604706.1, read on the forward strand.
TGAAGCTCAAGAAGAAAAAGGAAGACCAAAGGGTGGGTGCTTTAGTCCTTCTTAGAAAGAGTGTCAAAATACTCAACCAGAGCTCCCAGAGCCTAAACCACCAGCCTGGGAACACAAACGGAGGGAATCATGGCTCCACCTGTATAGGTGGTTGAGGATGGCCTTGTCAGGCATCAGTGGAAGAGGAGGGCCTTGTTCCCAGAAAGTTTGGATTCCCTAATGTTGAGGAATTCAAGAGCAGGAAGGTGGGAATGGATGGATGGTCGGGGCACTCCCTCATAGAAGTAGGAGGAGGGAGGATGGGAAAAGGGGTTTTGTGGGGGAATGGTAAAGGGGATAACGTAGAAAGTTAAGCAGCAGCAGCCCCTCTAGCAGCAACAGCAGCAGCAGCAGAACTAGTAACACAGGCAGCAGCAGCAGCCAAAGCAACAGCAGCCCCAGATCCAGTAACACAGACAACAGCAGCAGCAGCAGCAGAACTAGTAACACAGGCAGCAGCAGTAGCCATGGCAACAGTGACCCTAGACCTAGTAACACAGGCAGCAGCAGCAGCAGCAGCAGACCTAGTAACACAGGCAACAGCAGCAGCAGCAGCAGTAGACCTAGTAACACAGGCAGCAGCAGCAGCAGACCTAGTAACACAGGCAGCAGCAGCAGCAGACCTAGTAACACAGGCAGCAGCAGACCTAGTAACACAGGCAGCAGCAGCACCATCAGACCTAATAACACAGGCAGGAGCAGCAGCAGAAGCAGCCATGCCAAACAGTGGCCTCAGACCTAGTAACACAGGCAACGGTGGCCCCAGACCTAGTAACAGGGGCAACAGTGGCCCCAGACCTAGTAACACGGGCAACGGTAGCCCCAGACCTAGTAACACAGGCAACGGTGGCCCCACACCTAGTAACAGGGGCAACAGTGGCCCCAGACCTAGTAACAGGGGCAACAGTGGCTCCAGACCTAGTAACATGGGCAAAGGTGGCCCCAGACCTAGTAACATGGGCAACGGTGGTCCCAGACCTAGTAACACGGGCAAAGGTGGCCCCAGACCTAGTAGCAGGGGCAACAGTGGCCCCAGACCTAGTAACACGGGCAAAGGTGGCCCCAGACCAAGTAACAGGGGCAACAGTGGCCCCAGATCTAGTAACACGGGCAACGGTGGCCCCAGACCTAATAACACAGGCAACAGTGGCCCCAGACCTAGTAACACAGGCAACAGTGGCCCCAGACCTAGTAACAGGGGCAACAGTGGCTCCAGACCTAGTAACACAGGCAACAGTGGCCCCAGACCTAGTAACACAGGCAACGGTGGCCTCAGACCTAGTAACATGGGCAAAGGTGGCCCCAGACCTAGTAACACAGGCAACAGTAGCAGCAACAGCAGCAGCAGCAGCAGACCTAGTAACACAGGCAGCAGCAGTAGCCACAGAAACAGTGGCCCCAGACCTAGTAGCACAGACAAAAGTGGCCCTAGACCTAGTAACACGGGCAACAGCAGCAGCAACAGCAGCAGCAGTAGCAGCAACAGCTATCACAACAGCAGCAGCAGTAGCAGCAACAACAGCCATCCCAGCAGCAACAGCCATCCCAGCAGCAGCAGCAGCAACAGTAGCAGCAGTAGGAGCAACAACAGTCATCCCAGCAGCAGCAGGCACAGCAGCAGCAGCAGCAGCAGCAGCAGCAATAGCAGCAGCAGCAGCAGCAGCAGCAGTAGCAGCTCCAGCAACAGCCATCCTAGCAGCAGCAACAGCAGTCATAGCAACAGCTACAGTCATAGCCGCACACCATGGGAATGATTTCCCAAGGGTATACTGCTGAGTTCCTTCAGTCTTTCAGGCCACATGTACTTCGTAAAAGATTCCTGCCTGAGCATCTTCCCCAGTGGCCTATGAGAATGAGCTCATCCTTTGAACTTGGCAGGCAAGAAGCACTCCGATTTGGTTCAGCACAAGCACAGAAAGGTGATCATTAAGTAGAAATTATCCAGTCAGCAATCAGAGCCAGTCTTTTCTTCCACAGAAGATACCAGCCAACTTCTGGAGAAGTTTCTGCTGGCAGGTTTGCCTAGATCCATATATCCTGGCTTTCAACAGAGGCTCTCAGATCTGGTTAGCTTTGAGAGCTTCTATTGGAGGGAAGAGGGAAGCAGGAGAAACAGATTAACGTGAAAACAGAAATGTAGGATGAAGGAAACCAAATCAGACCAGCTACTAGGTTAGAGTCCAGGGAATGGAAAAGTGGGGTTTAGAGGAGAATGAGTTGGCCAGCAGCAGGGATGAGGGTGTGACTGTCCCACTGTTATTAGGTAGATGTGGGGACCAAGCAAATGACATCTAAGGCCTTAGGCCAGTTCTACACAGGAACTGGAACAAGGAAACAAACAGCTGGGCAGTTATGGGGCTGAATGCCAGGGAAAGGGGCCTAGAATTAAAGCAAAACCAAACCACCCATTGAATTGAATTGGGTTGATGTCAAGAGAACTTTTCCTGCACATTTTTATTATTTTTGTTTGTTTTGCCACCCCCCCCCAGTGGGGGAAGAGTCCTTTTTCAATAAAGATTTCTTTATGTGAAAAAAAAGGAAAGAAAGTTAAATAAACAAAATATCCAATAACTAAAAAAATAATGAGTCTGGCAATTGTAGTTGAGCTGTCAAGACTTTTTATCAACAATTTATTACGGGGATTTCATATAATCCTCAAGGACAAGGTATTATAGAAGAGGCCCATGGAACTTTAAAAACATTGGTGAGACATACTGTTGCTGAGACAAAGAATGATCATCTGTGAGTTTGTTGAGTTCCCTGACAAGGGTGACTGGGGAACTGTATTGGATATATGTTCTTGACCCAGCATTGCTTGACTATATCCCAGATGGGACAAGCTGCCTTGCCTCAAGATTTCAGACATTGTGGGACAGAGAATCAAAAAGAGAAATTATAATGTGTCTTGTATTTGTCTTAAAGGTGACCAGCTATTAAGACTCAATCATGTACTGATCTAGAAATCAATCCAATATTGGAAATAACAGTCTACATTTGGAAGGCTGGATCTGTACATTGTCATGGATATAATTGGAAGTTAGCTGCAGTTCACAATGATGTTATGATAGCAGGAGATAAAGTTGGGACAGGATCAGGATTTCAAACAAGGGTTAGTGCATGTTTTAGGGCTCTTTTTATTGTCAAACTAAAATTGATTTTGTCTCTTCTACGGTGTTTATTCTAAGTTGCATTGGCTTTATAATTTTTAACTGTGTTAAGTGTGTTGAAACTTGGCATGTCTGTTACGGGGGGTCTATCAATCAGCTTTTGTCTTACTGCCCTGAGTATTAAAAAAACTTGGAAATTCTGAAAGAAGTGAGTTAGATTTTAAGCAGAAACAAGAGGCTAACGAGCTTGATTATTCCTAGTATAACAGCTTTAATTTCACCAATTAATTAATTAATTTAATTTCACCACTGCTTCTGCAATAGCATTGACACAAGGAGTTAAGACAACTACTTTTGTTAACCATCTAGCAAGAAAATGTTACTAATGTATTGAGTATACAAAAGGATTTATATAGGTATCTATAACAACGTATGATGCTCTATAACCTACTCAAATTATCTGAAGGAGGTTTGACAGCTACAGCACTGCCTGTGGTACTGAGCTTAAGCATAGGCCTGGGGGATTAAAGAAAGACTCAGACTTGGATCATCTGTTATGAGCGAATGCCAATGCCTTTACTGGGCAGGTTCAATATATCTATCTATCTATCTATCTATCTATCTATCTATATATATATATATATATATATGTCAAGCCAGGGAAGGAAAAACACAAACTCAGGAAAAAACTAGGAGGCAATGGGATGTCAAGTGTAAATTCCCTTCCTGGGGCATCATCCTTCAATGAAATGGTTTTTTGGATGTCAAGTGTGAATTTCCTGTCTTAGGTCACCTTCCATCAATACCAATTACCCGTCATTGGGAATCCCTGCCAGCCTCAGGGCCTCTGTCTTAGGTAGGTAAGGACTGCAAAGGAGTTGCCTGTCATTGACTAACTATTCCCAGTAAAGGCTGAGCTAAACCTGGGCAGAAGGGTTCTCTTATGCCAGCAGAATGATCACCTGCTTAGTAATTGTCTGGGACACGATCTGCTGTCTGTGAAAGTAGCAAAGAAATACCAATCCTGATGTGACTGCCCCAAAGGCTAGGATTCCCAAAGACAAGGACCTCTAACCCATCCTTTAAGGAGCCTTCCAGCCAGTTTGAGTTCTACTAGAAACTTCTTTCCATAGAGAGGCTGCACACAAGTAACATTAATAACTGATGAGTAACACGAAGAAATTGTTGGTTTCTCAAAATTAGCAGCAGCTTTTCCAGTAGTCTTACTGGTGGGAACTATGACCGGCCAGGTCGTGCTGCTTAACTCCATTGATATTAGAACTGGGGAATTCTTCATGAGGCTCCAGTAGATCTCCACTTGGGGGAGGCTGCATATTGACAGGGAGCAAACAATGTTCAGGAATCCAAACAGGACTTTCAGCATCTTTAGGAAAAAAAAAAACAGAACCTATCACCCTGACTAACATAGGGTCAGGGCATTTCCATACACCTGATGACAATTCTTTCCATTTCACTAAGCCCAGTGCCTTCTGGCCACATTTCCAATGTCTGTCTGCTGCAGACAAAGCATCCTTATCCAGTAATAAAAAATTTAAAATATATAAAATAAAGGATAATCTTTCATGAGGTAAAGGAAAACTCACCCTGTTTTGCTTTTTCAAGATAATTTTTGAAAGTTAAATATGCTCTTTCCACTATAGCCTGGCCTTGTTGATTTTAAGGAACCCCGGTCTTATGGGTAATATTATATTCATCACAAAATTTATTAAAGGATACACTACCATAGGCTGGGCCTTTATAAGTGTTTATTTGTCAGGGAACCCCAAAATACACAAATGTCTGTAGGCAATGGTTCATAATATCTTTTATTTTTTCCCCACTGTGAGCCTAGGCAAAAATCATACCAGAAAACGTATCAATGGTAACATGGATGAAATGTAATTTCCCAAATTAGGGGACATGTGTAACATCCATTTGACAAATATCATTGGGTGCAAGACCTCAGGGATTCACTCCCAAATTAGGGGAGGAGATAAACTGAGCACAGTGAGGGCAGTGTGTAACAATTTGAACAGCCTGTTCTCTGGTAATGTCATCATGAAATTTTAAGAGATTTGCGCCTGTGGGCTGGGGCAGACACAGAGTTGGTCTGCTCCTGTCCTGCGGAGATACTGACTGAGTCATCCTAGAGGAGCCACTGCACTCAGAGCAGCCGGTAAGAACTCCATCTCACTCCCTAAGCCCCAGAGATACATCTGGGAGCCAGGGCCATTCAGGGCACAGCAGCTACCCAAACCCTGCCCCTCCGGAATTCCACTTCCCTTCCGCCCCTGCCTGGTCCTCTGGGCTGGGGCAGACACAGAGTTGGTCTGCTCCTGTCCTGTGGAGATACAGACTCCAGTCTTACACAGTGAGGGCAGGCAACACGAGAGTTAACCAGATGGCGAAAGGCAAGCACAAGAACATAAGCAACAGAAACCAAAGTTTCTTGGCATAATCAGTACCCAGTTCTCCCAATATAGCAAGCCCTGAACACCCCATCACACCTGAAAAGCAGGATTCAGAATTAAAATCACTTCTCATGATGATGATAGAGGATTATAAGAAGGA
>NW_021604707.1:0-5478 GCF_004785775.1 Grammomys surdaster
AGATCAGTAACAAGGATCTCACCAGTCAATCTCCCATCAGGTCCAAACTGAGAGACCAAGCCTAGGGGTGCTGGGTATTTATTGCAGTTACCGCAAGATTGGGGCATTAACATATAGGTCAGCATCTTAATTTTTTAGAAACTGTATGGCATAATTTGCAGGAACCAAACAAGGGGGCAAAACCATCTGACAACCATGATGTGTAAGCTAACTTTTTTTCACTCTTTAAGGTGTATTAATTAATCTATATGTAGCTAAACCCTGCTGTTGTACCTTGACTGGCTATTGATAAGGGGGTTTTGTCATAGGATGTCTGCTCAAGTACACTTTGCGCAATCTCAAAAACTGTACATGCCTCCTAAAGATACTACAGACAATCCCCACATGCCCTTCCTTTCCTGCCTCATCCCTGTGCAGAAGTCCCTGTTCAACCACATGCTTTACCTGCCAGGACAAAAGGTAAGCCTTCTATACATCTACCACACTATTTGTTATCCCAGATGCAATGACCACAGATTCCCCTAGCACTGTACTAAATACCAGAGGCAGCTTTACCTCTGTCCTATGTCTTCTTGTGGATTGCTAAGATCATCTCTTCCTGCCCACCTCTTCTCCCTGCTCCCAACATTAGCAATCATTCCCTATTGAGGATACCCACCAAACAGGTCAGTAAAAGAGGCAACACTCGCTGGGCGGTGGTGGCGCACGCCTTTAATCCCAGCACTTGGGAGGCAGAGGCAGGTGGATTTCTGAGTTCGAGAGTTCGAGGCTAGCCTGGTCTACAGAGTGAGTTCCAGGACAGCCAGGGCTACACAGAGAAACCCTGTCTCGAAAAACCAAAAAAAAGAGGCAACACTCAGGCAACTCTCTCTGTAAATCCAGACATCAAACAGTAACCCAGGAACAAAATTCTCACCCAAGCAAGACAAATCCAGAAATCAGTACCTAAATCAACAATCACTTCAAACCCAGAGGCCTAGACACCGGCATAGGAATATAATAAATAATAACCAGGAAAATATGTCACGAAGAAATCCAAGCTATCCTATCACAGTAGGTCTTGAGAAATTAAAACATGCAACAGGTATGGTACAAAAGAGGTTGTTTGGGGGCAGGGGTATGAGTGAGAACCTGGGGCAGGGATAGAAGCACAGAAGAGTACTGCAATGGAAAAAAAATTAACAAAAACTAAAGAAAGCAAGACCAAGTAATGTATGAAAGTGAATCTATTAGATTTATGCCTGTCTTCTTAATGTATACTGAAGACCCCCACTCAGGGGAGACCCTCACTCAAGTCTTGGGATGACATGACCACCCAGTAACTCTTGCAAGACACTGAGACTGGATGCAACAGCAGAGGAGGTACAGCTAGCTGTTGGCCAATTCATTTGCTCACGCAGGAGCTGAATTGACAAAGACAGCTGGTCGGAGAAGAGTTTTTAAAGGGGAAAACACAAACCAGGGTGAGGAGGGGGCGAGGGGGTTGCTAAGGAGAAATAACATAAAAATAGCATAAAATTCCAGAGGAACCCAACCTACGTGAGTCAGGGTCATGTGAAAAACACTCTTTATACCTATTCTTCTCAAAAATGTGGTCCTGCTCTGTCATTGTGGTCACCAGCTTCCTGGTTCCACCTAGCTGACTTGCATTCTTTTCTTCTCTTTTTGTGGTTAGCCAGTTCCCATAACTAGCCTGTCCACATTCTTAGCTTGCTTCAGAGAGAATTTTCCATGCCCTTTTAAAGAACAACCTAAAGAGAATCTATATATATTTTATAAAATGATCTTCATAATTTTTCATTCTACAATACTATAAAAGACAAAAGGGTTTGGACACATGCTGCACCGGCAAAGAAACTACCCATGTTTGTACAAGCAAGCAATTGGTCCAAATGTTTTGGGCAGATTCAGAATCATCCAAGATAGTGAAGTTACTCAGAGGTCACCTCCTGATCTAACAATGGAGGAGCATCACCAGGGACCTCACAGGTGGTCACATATGGCTGATGCTTCCCATCCAGCTCCAGAGAGGACCCAGCACCCTAGCTCCCACTGCTGAGCCGCCTGCCCCTACCCATTGTGGGCAGTAATCCTGTGCTCACCATGACTTGATTTCAGAGCTTCCCTGAGGTCTCCACACAGCATTCAAGACAGAGCTAAGAGCAAGGCACAAATGACCATTCAAGCCTGCACAGCCACCAGGAACTTGCAAAACGGCACCCAGAAGAACCCACCTCCTTGTATGATTGGTAGGTCAATCTGGAAGCCTAGATTAGCCAGTGAGTCTTACCAAGCTTCAAGGTTAAAATGTACTTCCAGTGCAGGGCCAGACCCTTTCCGGATCTCAGGAGTGGTTTGCACTCCATTAACATTTGTTTCTGTCTTCAAAGAGGAATCTCACCACACCCAGCCCTGGGGGAGAACCCACCATCCCAGCCTCCTGCTATGCAGCCTCCTGTTCCTACACTCTATGAGCAATGATCCTTCACTTACCAGAACCTGACTTCAGACCTTACCTGAGCTTTCCTCACAGGACTTGCCTTCTTCCTGTGATCAAGGTGAATAGCTTATATAGCCCCTTACTCAAGGTAAAGTGGAGGTATCAATCTGATCCACAAGTAGAAGAATGTCCTGGCTATTTCTAAGCATTCTCTCTAAACTCCACCCCACAGTTACATAAGTGGCAACAGCCAGGTATGCTCCTTCCTACAATTACCTGGCAATATCAGTTAGATCTGGCCCACTATAAAAGTGGCTTCTTGATCCTTCCTCTCTCTTTTGATCCCTTGATCTCTTGCTCTCTTTTTTTTTTTTGCCCTCTTAGGCTCATTGATTTTACCCTTTCTCCCATTGCCTTCCATCCTCTCTCTCCACATGCTCATGCCTGGCCTGTTCTACTTTCTGCCTCTCTCTGCCTTTCCTTGTCTCTACTACCCTTTCAACTCCCCTCCTCAGGTCCTGAATAAACTATATTCTATACTATACTGTCTTGTGGCTGGTCCCTCAGGGGGAAGAGATGTCTCAGCATGAAGCATGAGCCTGCTGAGACATTCCTTTCCCCTATACCTCACCACACACACATAGAACACATTCCATCTCTGTTTAAAGAGAGGAAGCTGTGGGGAGGAGCATAACTGGCTGTCACCTGGTAAATGTGGGGCAGAGTTTAAGGCAGAATGCTAACGCTATTAGCATTAAAGAGAGATTTTAGGAAACAAGAGTCTTGTTTTGTGGCTTTATGCTGGGCTCAGGGAAACTGCAGCACCCTTTCACCAGATGATAGGTATCATTCAACCCTGGAGAAAAGCCAGAAACATAAGGGAAACACAGTTGAGCACTATTGTTAGCCAGCACATCTTCATTAGTGGCAAAGTGGAGAAAAACAACAGTTGTATTAGTGCAGGTTCTCTAGATAGACATATCTCAAATCACAGAGAGAATGAATCTATGTATGTAGAAAGGGAATCTAATAGAATGCCACAATAAAGACTGCTGGGCAAGGGAAATTAGAAAAGCAAGGACTGGTTGATTTAATGTTGCAGGATATTACAGCAGGAAGCCAAGATTATGATATTCACAGAACCCAACAGATAATCAAAGGATAAGTTGCTGGCAGACACAAAGCCTGCTGCCAGCAAAGAACATTTATGCTACCCTATTCTTGGTCTCACTGTCAGCTATTGCTGCACCTAATTTTCCTCTGAGATAAAATGCCCTTCAGTACTCTTCTGCTCTAGACTTATCTGGTATACATTCTTCCCAATCTAAAAATATGCTTACTAAAGATTTCTATGTGAAGTTTTTCCTTGACAATGAAAATTCTGAAAAAGGAATCCCAGACAAGCAATAAACATAAATTCATGGCTTAATAAATTTTGCCCTTTTACTACTTATGTATAGACTATACACATGAGATCATGGTTTGTAATTCATATCATGTACGTAATAGCAAATGGATTACAAGCTAAGTAAATTGGATATGTTGGCCTAAGTTTATTTCATTCATAATAAATTAAACTTAAAAATTAATATGAAAAGACAAAAATATATTTAATCCATATACCCACTCAGGTAAAAGTAATATAAATAATACAAATCTGAATCTTTCTTTAAACTAGGCAACATGAACATATATATTTAAATATTATTATCTATTTTTAAGGATATGATATATGTAATCATACAATTCTGGTCACAATGGTATCTCATTGAACCCTATCCCAATTCTAGTATACAACATGGTCTCTATCCTTTAAGTTTCTAAATTTATTATTATTATTATTATTATTATTATTATTTCTTTTTTTTTTTTCATTATCAGCACACGCTCAGAGCACATGCTTTATTTCTGCCATTGTTCTGGCCCTTACATTGTATTTAATGACATAAATTTGGGGTTTGAAAAACAACCTGAGTTTATGTTCTTGCTGTGAGACCTTGGATAACTTTTTTTTTTTTTTTGAACATGAAATGCTTTTTTTTATAGCATGTTTTACAAGGGGAGGGGGTAAGAGGGTCCAGGTGGTGGAAAAGTACAAAATCTTCTTGGCCTGTGCCTTGAAACATGTCATGGTCTATATGGTACACTGCCTTGAATTATGATCTACCTGCAGTTCTTCAGAAGATATGGTACACTGCTTGAGTTATGGTCTCCCTGCTATTCTTAAGAAGACATGGTACTCTGCTTTGAGTCTATCTGCAGTTGCTAAGCAGGATCTTGCAGTTGCCAAGCTTCAGAGGACATTGTGCAGGTGGGGAAAGGTAGGGGGTAAGGGTAAGGGCGAGGGTCCTGGCTTCTGGCATCTCCCCCTTCTCTGTTTAGTTAGAGAAGGCGTCTTATGTTCAATCCCAACTATGTGAGTTTTGAATTTGGATGTCTAATTATGGGGGGTCTTAGACAAGTTCACAACCCCAAAACACTGATTATTATTTCTTTTTAAGGTTTTTCGAGACAGGGTTTGTCTGTGTAGTCCTGGCTGTCCTGGAACTCACTCTGTAGACCAGACTGGCCTCAAAATCAGAAATCCACCTGCCTCTGCCTCCCTAGTGCTGGGATTAAAGGTGTGTGCCATCACTGCCCGGCTCTAAATTATTTTTAAAGGGTTGACTGCTCCTAGACTAGTAGATGCTATTCATAATGGACATTGTCCTCACTCATATTAGAACAACATATCTGTCCTTTTAAATATGATAGACACATACTTGAATCTTTATGCTGACATAAATATGTTAATAATTTAAGAGATATTTACATCCAGTAAAGCCTCTTTAAATACAAATAAATATAAAATGATTGAAAGATCTACCTCAGGGCTTATGTCTTATCTTCTAAATTAAACAACAAACATTTTCATATCTTCAGCTCTGTTGAATTAAAATACTCACATCAGGGGTTTTAAAATATTGCTAAACCTTTACAAAAGAGAGAGAGAGAGAGAGAGAGAGAGAGAGAGAGAGAGAGAGAGAGAGAGAGAGAGA
>NW_021604707.1:5488-5748 GCF_004785775.1 Grammomys surdaster
AGAGAGAGAGAGAGAGAGAGAGAGAGAGAGAGAGAGAGAGAGAGAGAACATGGCTGGCCAGTATTTTTTTTTACAATATAGAAGTGGAATAACTATTTAGGTAATGTGAATTTGTCTCCTAACATACTAAGTAAAAAATAAAAAAGAAGAGGAAGAAGGAGAAGAAGAAGAGGAAGAAGAAGAAGAAGAAGAAGGAGAAGGAGAAGGAGAAGGAGAAGGAGAAGGAGAAGGAGAAGGAGAAGGAGAAGGAGAAGGAGAAG
>NW_021604707.1:5758-36261 GCF_004785775.1 Grammomys surdaster
AAGAAGAAGAAGAAGAAGAAGAAGAAGAAGAAGAAGAAGAAGAAGAAAGAGAAGAAGAAGAAAAAGAGAAGACCATAGAGAAGCCATCTGACAAGTGTTACCATTTGATGCCGGGAAAGGCCTATACGCTGTTCTCACTACATGCAATTAGTGATAAACTGTGATCCAGGCTCATCTCAAATTCATTGTGTCCTGCCTAAAGATATTCTTAAATGCTTTTCTTTCTGCTCCAACTCCTGGGTGCTGGGGTTATAAGCATGGGCACTAAGTCTCATTGTACACTGCTTGTGAATCAGACCAGGTCTTTGCCCACATTAAACAAAAACTCTACAGATTATCATACCCATCAATATGTTTTCTAAATTAAATAAGAGTGCAAGAGAAAAGAGTTCCCTGAGGAGCAGTGCACAGGGTTAGGGTTAGGGTTACACTGGCAAGGTGGATAACAATTAGCACTTATATGGAACATAACAATTAAAATTATAACATTTATTTTAAAAGAAAAATTAATAATACATGGGTGTTCAGCTTGCTGAATGTCTTTGCACCACATGCCTACAATTCCTACAGAGGCCAGAAGCAGGCATCAGATTCTCCAGAATTTGAGTTAAAGAGGCTTGTAGCTGTCATGTGTATCCTCTGACACTGCAATAAATTTTCTTAATGGAGAATACATCTTTCCTGCCAATACTACACTTGACTTTTATCCTTCCAACCAAGTGTCCTGGATCACTCCCAATCAAAGAGAAAATCAGTTTTTCTAACACTGTTATTGCTTTCTTATCTTGTTGGGTTAAGGGCCTTAGATGCCCAAATTGGCCACCGGGAAGACTGAAGGTTTGTTGTAATTCCTAGAAGGAGAGCTCACCTCTCTATAACTAATACTTGCAGGCCAACAGAACTTAAGATCAGAGGAATAGGAAGCAATTTTTTCCTACTGGGCCACTAAGGGTGATAGCTTTGGTGTGGGTCTTCTTTATTCTTGGATGGTTGTTAGCCACCAGAGAGGACAAAGGGAACAGCCATGGAAATCTGGCTTTAGATTGCTGTATTATAAAATTAACTCCAGAGACCAGCACAGTGAGTCAATTCTACTTTATTGTTCCAGAAATAAGGTATATGAGAGTTTTTATGGGTACAGGTGGAAAGAATCAATTGGTCATAATAATATATCTAATTATCATGTGGGCAGGGAAGCCAGAATGGAACTTGTGTGCTGAGTTTAAGTAGCTCCACACAGGGACATTCTTTTGATAAGGACAGCCACCTGTGTTCAGGGACATTGTCTAGAAAAATTGAGGCAGAGAAATGGAAGCCCTTCTGATAAAGGGAGCCCTGCATTTTGAGCTGAGTTCCACTCAGATTTGTGGACTGCGACCTTCACACAGGTTTTCCAAAACCTTGATTCGTGAAATCATCAATATTGGCTATGAGAGGAACCGTAGCAAATACGGGATGCTGATTCAAAATACATACAGCCTAGGACTCTGCCCAGCTCTCCAGGTGGCTGTCCCATAATTGACTGTATAAAAGTGTTTTCTAAAGGTCATTCTGTTTTGCTATCAGTTCAGCACCTTCAGGGCAACAAGGAATATGGTATTAATGGTAATTAGTACCATTGAATTCCACAATGATTGGCCCACTGTCTCATTTCTCTGATGTAAAATGAGTTCCTTGGTCAGAAGCAATACTGTTTGGAATGCCATTGTGGTGAATGAGGCACTCAGTATGTCCATGGATAGTGGATTTGGCAGAAGTGATATGTGCATGAAAGTCAAAATCATAAGCAGAATACACATTGATTCCAGGAAGAAGAAAGCTTTGTCTTTTACCCAAGAGAAATGATCTAATGTAGTCAATCTGCCACCAAGTCACTGGCTCATCAATCCAGGATATAGTTCCATATCTAGGGCTCAGTGTTAGTCTCTGCTGCTGGTAGATCTGGCACTCACCAGCAGATGTGGCCATGTCAGGCTTGGTGAGAGGACTACTCTACTGTTGTACCCATGCATAAACCCCACTGCATCCAGGATGGCCACTATGTTCATGATCCCATTGGAAAATGACAGATATAGCTGGGGACACAGCTGACTTCCCACAAAACAGGTCATCCTACCTACTTGATTACTGAATGTATGCTCAGCTGAACTTACCTTTTGATCAATATTTACATGGGACCTAAGTACTTTACATCCTTTGACCATTTTGAGAGATCTGTCCACATAGTTCTTCCTTTTATGTCTTTCTCAACAATATTCTAATCATTCTGTTTCGAAGTCTCTGACATTTAAGTTTGTAGCTGATGATTCAGTGAATAATCACACATTTCCAAATACATGTATGAGCATGAGCATGACTACTGCATGAAGCTCTGAACTGTGATGATTTTCCTTTACTGGTGTCTTTCAGGATTGTTCCAGAAACACGTTTTCATGCTGCAGTTGTTCACTTCTTGATGGAGTCTGCATAACAGGCAGAACCCTTAGTAAAGCAGAACCTAGTTATTTCCTTCTCAGTCATTTTATGATAGGGCCTATACCAGGAAGTTCTAGGGGCATGCATAATACCAGGGGCATTGTACAGGAATAGAAACTATAGGCTTCTAGGCAAGTCAGGTACCTAGCATTCGCTTCCAAGTTGCCCCCCAACAAAACCCAAGCCTAGCTCCACTCTCTAGGCTAATCCCAAACAAGACTAGAGTTTCCAAGTTACACACTCAGCAATACCAGTGTCTCCAGGTTATTGCCTCAACAAACCTGCACCTCAGGTTACAACCTCATGCGTAACAACCACTAATGCAGAGGGGTGGTGAAGTTAAGTTTATGATGTGACTCCCAGTACTAGCCAATTATGTTAAAGGCCACAGCAGCTTTCCAATTAGATGCTTGCATATATATGCCCTGCTTGCTGCTTACAATAAAGCCTTTCCCTGATAGACATTTGGGGCTCCATCACCACTAAAACAGTCTTGACTGATGCTGATACATTGGGGATGGGGTAAGTTAGCTCAAATAGAATAAAGACCCTACTGTGAGTTGCATCAGATCGGTTCCTGTGTGTGTCTTTTGGAGATCACTAATGTTTCTCTGGCACAACATGTTCAATTTCTACTAAGATGGAATAGCAAGCCAAGATATTTCTTTTCAAGAAAAAATAGTTGGATAGAGTTGATGGTAGAGCCTTGCTCCAATATTCAGAATCTATGATTCACAATAAACACCTGCCAAAGGCTCCAAACAACATTCCTATCTAACCATGAAACTGGTGGAACAGCCTGCACAGCAGCCTGGTCCTGTTACAGAGTCTACTTCTGTTTTTGGCCCCCAACAGAAAGCTTGCAGCTTTCTGAGCTACTTGGTATACTGGCTGGTGTAACACACCCAAGTGAGGAGTGTGCTGTCTCCAGAATCCTAATCAGCCCAGTAAATGTTGTGCTTCTCTCTTTGCAGTGGGATTGGCCAGGTGTACTGACTTATCTTTCACCTTAGAACTAGTATCTCTAAATACACTACAGCACTAAATTCCTAAGCATTTCACTCAATTAAAAGACTACTAAATTTTGGTTGGATTTATTTTCTGTCCTCTGCTGCCCTTATGGGTTTGCAATGAGTTCAATTTGGTTGGCAACTCATGTGTCCTAGGTCAATTCTACATAATGTGCACTTTAGAGCACTAATATCATATTTTATGGAAGACACAGATGATCAAGATCCCT
Source organism: Grammomys surdaster (assembly GCF_004785775.1). Classification (NCBI taxonomy): domain Eukaryota; kingdom Metazoa; phylum Chordata; class Mammalia; order Rodentia; family Muridae; genus Grammomys; species Grammomys surdaster. The sequence goes on from NW_021604707.1 coordinate 9,474, forward strand.
TCTAACTAAGTTAATGACACAGAAAATGATGAAATACAGATGCAAATAGAAAACCCAAAAGCTAAACTTTATTTTCCCACATAGAGAATTATTTTAATATTTTACTATTGATTCTCCTTGTTTTCCCAATACTGTTATACACACAGTCCCTCTTCATTTTTTTTTTTTTGTCCCTCTTCATTTAAAGACCCAAGAAAAGCCAGAGGAAACACACTCAGTGTTATATTTTTGTTATATTTTGTTTTGCGCTGACCAGTCAAGGACCAGTCTGGAAGAGTTGCAAGACACTCTTTCCAGTACTGAGCAGCAGAGAAAGGATTCGGTGCTCAAAGCAATTCTCAATTACATACAAAGAGGCAAGCCTCAGCTACAGACAACATTCCTGTGAACAAAAAATATATATCTACATTGAGTTTGAAAAAGAGTAGATGGTTTCCTGGCAGAGAAAGTGGCATTAATGCAGTACTCTTTGACCTGGCTGCTATGTGCAATGTTAGCTTCTGTGCTCTGTAACATGAAACACACAGCTACAGCCAATGGCCTGTGTCTCAATCATCTGACCTGACTTAACTCTGAAAGTGCATTGGACATATCTCCAAAGTTGGAAATTTAATATTCCTTGGGTTATACTAAAGTTCCCAAATTAAATACTTATCAATCTAGGCTATCTTCATTCACCTGACATGAATAAATACACTCTGCAAATTAGGAAATTATTACAACGTCACCATCAGATCTTTTTTTTTTTTTTTGTAATGGTGACTCCAGGGTTAGTGATTGCAAGCGATGTTATTAAAACCATCATCTCAACAAAAGTAACTTATTTAAAAAGTGCTTCACTTGCCTCCTTGCCCAATTTAAAAAGAAAAAACAACAATGGCATTAATCAAACATTGGGTTAAATATAAGCTGAATACTTCATAGAATCTATCATGGAGCCTATGGTGGATCCCACCATAAATTTCATTGTGTGGAAACAGACTATTGTATATCAAGTACAGTGACATAAAATAGACCTTTTCACTTCCAGAAGTTATAGCCACATTCGATTCCATGATGTTGGTACTTGATTATGTAATAAGGACTAACATTTTTCACCCTCTGGTTAATGACTGTGAGTCCATTTATATTGCCAAAGAAGGTCTTAAATATTCCAACATGGCTGAAGTACAAGAAAATAGCTTTGAAGCCAACTGTATGAAGATGATAGAGGCCCTTAAAGTGGAAATGACTAAATGACTTAAAGAAATCCAAGAAAACACAAACAATTGGAGGAAATCAATAAATACCTCAAAGACAGCCAGGAAAACACAAACAAAAAAGTGGAGGAAACCAACAAATCTTATAAATAAAGCCAAGAAAAACAAACCAAGAGTAGAAGTAAACAAAACTGTTGAATACCTAAAAGTGGAAATAGAAACAATAATGAAAGCACAAACTGAGGGAATAATGGAAACAAAACTTTAGGACTGCAAAAAGGAACTATGGAGGCAAGTTTCACAAACAGAGTACAAGGATGGAAGACAAATCTCAAGCTTTGAAGATACAATAGAAGGGATGGTTATATCACACAAAGAAAATGTTAAATCTAAAACTTCCTGACATAAAATATCCAGAAAATCCAGGACATTGTGAAAAGATAAAATATAAGGATAGTAGGAATAGAAGAAGGAGAATATGAGATCAAATTCTCAGGAAATATTGATGACAAAATCTTAGAAGAAAAATTTCCTAAAATAAGGAGGGAGGTACTACATATATTCTCATTGTTCTGAAATAGATAGAGGTACGTTGTTCCTTTTAATATCCCTATGCTCACACGGTTTCATCCATTCTGACAATTGATATACCCATTAAAAAAACAAATGAAAGGTTTCCACATTGAATGCACACACATTGACTTTTTGTTCATCATAGTCATGATTAGTGTTTCTCTACGACAACATTCTTGACTCTCATAAACTGACCTCGCCATAAACTGAAAAACTTCACCACAAGAATATGAGTATCATCAACTTTATCAAGGAGAATTTGCTTATTAGAAGGTTATGGATACATGTTTATCACTATTCAATGTGCAACATCTAAATATTATGAGACTATACTGAGGGGCAGTTCCACAGCACAGCTCTAATCGAGGCAAAAATCAAATAATCGTTTAAGGCATTGTTTCCTTCTCCTTTTTCTTATAGAAATGCCTTGCAAACACAAATCAGATACACATCACTTCCTGTCTGTGATGATACCACTTCCAGGCCCCATCAATGTCACTTCTCATACAATGACATCACTTCCTTCCCTTGTGATGGCCTCACTCCCTGTCTGATGTCACTTCCTGGCCAGTGACATCACTTCTAGTCCCCCAAGTCACTTCCGGTTTCTGAAACCGTCACTTCCTGCCCCGGCACAGGAGGCAGCAGCCCTGCGAGCTCGCGGCACACGCGGTTGAGTGGGAATCCTGCAGCATTGAGGACGTCACCGCACACATGCTCGGCCAGCATCGCTCCCCGTGCCTGCAGCGCATACGCCCCAGCCTTGTCCCTGTAGGCGGGGCGTGGGGTCACAGGGTCAGGGTAGGTGTCATGGGGTACTGGGCATGGTCAGAGATTGTGGGTGCATTCAGGGGCTGTGGGCGGAGTCCAGGCATCACTAGGCGGGATTGTGGGCATGGCCAGGGGTCGTGGGCGGGGCCACAGCTCACATGGGCTCGCCGGTCTCCACGTACTCTCGAAGGAGGTCGTAGGACAGCGGTGAGAAAGTCACACGTGTCTCCTCGTGGAAGGCAAGCACTTCCTGGGCGGGGCCTGGGGGCGGGGTCAGCCGGGGACAAGATCAGCCAGGGACAGGGCCAGGGTCATCTGGGGGTCACCGTAACCTCCGACCTCGCCCACCAGACTTCACACGTGTGGTCCATAACCTCCTGGGAACTCAAAGCCCCGCCCAAAAGCCCACTGAGGCCACGCCCCCGAAAGCAAATCCAGAGGCCATGCCCACAATCCTTTACCTCACTTCCTGTTTTGCAAATGACATCACTTTCTGGGTCCTAGGACCAAGCCACGCCCCCCGAGATCACGTCTTGGTCCCCCTGGCCACACCCACATTCTTTGACCCCTGACTTCCTATGACCCAGAAGCTCCGCCCATGTATGATATCACCCGAAGCCCCGCTCACCTGCTCCACGGCGCCTTACAACGATGGTGACGCCCGTGATGACTCCGTGCTCCTTCCCGCTCAGCCTGGGGGTCAGGGGCGGGGTCAGGGCGGGGATTACGTGGGGTCAGCCCCGCCCCCGGGAGGGTCCGCCCACCTGCGCAGCATCTGCATGGCGTCCTCCTGGTCGGCCGGCTTCTCCAGGATCAGCCCGTCCACGGCCTGCAGGGGAGCAGGGAGGGGGTGTTGTGTGTGCCTGCCCTGTGCTGCGGGCCTACTGTGTGCCGGGGTCAACTCACCACGACGGTGTCGGCTCCGATGACGATGTACGGGGTCTCGGGGTCGTCCTGGGGGCGGGGATGATGTCACTTCCTGTGTTAACCCTCCCCTCTTACATCACCGCCTGGGCTGGGACAGGGCTCCAAGTCGGGGGAGGGGATGACATCACCTGCCAATTGTGCCAGGCCCCGCCCCCGCCATCCCCACCAACTCCTTAGTAGTTGCTCATGTAAATAAAAACAAAATTATTTTTAAACCCTGCGACCCCGCCCCCACCAGAGGCTCCACCCCTCACCCCACGTCCCGCCCCGACCTGGAACACGCGGGCCGCCACCTCCAGCGCCTTTCCCCTCGCCGTCTCACGCGCGTAGTCTTGGGCCCGGGGCAGCGCGGCCTTGCTGAGCGACTCCTCAAAGGCAGACGGGATGACCTCGAAGGACACGCCCTGGGGGTGGGGCGGGGCTCAGTCGGTTGGCGCGTACCTGGCCTGACAGGGTGAGATGGCCTGGGCTATGTGGACAGAGACGACATGAGTCTGACTTCACTATGTGGGGCAACCTCGGCTACTTGGATGAAAATGGAGGATACGCTGGGCTGAGTCGAGATTAAACTGGGGACAGCCTGGACTACATGGACGGCCCGGGTCACGTGGAGTGAGGACGGGGACAGCCTGGGCTATGGGGAAGAAGGTACAGGCTATGGACGTGACTGACGTGGCTACATAGCCCAGGCTGCCCCAGTCTCGCTCTTTGCAGGCAAGGCTGGCTGCGTCATCACTTCCCTTAGCCCAGGCTGCCCCACGACTCTGTCCCCATAGCCCAGGCTGTCCCATTTCCCCCTCTGCATGGCCTAAGCAGTACCAGGTGTCTCTCCACATTAGCCTAGGCTATCCCACGCCTTCCTCCCAGTAGCCCTGGGCTGTCCCACCTCTCGATGCCTGTCGATCACCCGCAGGAGACACCCGCAGACGGTGTGCCGTGTGTGGAGAAGTGGGATAGCCTGGGCTGATGGAGAGAGACAGGGAGTCAGGATCATTTGGGCTGTGCAGGGAGGAACGCAAGGCAGCCTGGGCTACATCACAAACCCGACAACGGATCGTTCTCTGAAAAAAAAAAAACCTACATAGCCTTGGCTACGCAGGCAGAGAAGCAGTACAGCATGGGCTACTGAAAAAAAAAAACAAAGCCCAGCACAGCGTCTGAGCGGCTGTGACAGGAAACCCGGGGCAGCCTCGGCTACAGAGAAGCAGACTTGAAGACAGCCTGTGCCAGCCGAGAAACACGATGCCCAGCCTGGGCAACGGGGATTGGAGAAGTGGCACAGCCGGGGCTATGCCTGTTGAGTCGTGGGGTAGCCAGGACTAATGGAGAAAGTTGCACGACAGCGGGGGATGTGTGGAGAGACATCCAGGATTAGCCTAGGCTAAGTGCAGGGGGTGGGGGTGAGGAAATGGGACATCCTAGGCTACAGGCTGTGCTGTGAGGACCAGGGCATGGGCCAGCCTGGGCTACAGCGAGGTGAGGGAGGAGCGGGGGCAGCCTGAGCTGCAAGCAACCAGATGTGTGATAGCCTGGACTACAGTTGTCAGTCACACAGAGACACGCCCATCTGTCAGTCAAGAAAGGCCCGCCCCGACCCGGAAGTGACCTCGCGGAGGACCGCCCCCCTCACCGCGAGCCCGAGGATCTCCCGACGCCGCGGCGACGCGCTCGCCAGGATCACACGGAAGCCGCGCAGGCGCGGAGCGGGCGGGGCCAGCGCCGTGCGCGGGGCGGGCCCTCCGCGGGTGACTTCGCCGTGGTCGCCCATGACGTCAGTGGGGTCGTGGAGAGGTCGCGGGGTCACAGATGCGGTCACTGCGGCGAGCGGGGTCTCCAGAGCCGGTCATGGATGACGTCACTAGGGTCACGGCCGCTGCAGGGTCACGGGTGACGTCACCGGGATCACCAGGCTCCCCGTAGGGTCACAGCGGGGTCGCCGGGAGCGCAGCACAGGCGGCGGCCGTGACGGGAATCGCGTCTTTACCGCCGCTTTCGGGTTACACCCAAAACCCGCCCATTCCGGCCGCGCACGTGCTGTGGACACGGGGGGGGGGGGGGGGAGGGGGAGGGGAAACTAAATGGCGGCCAGGCCCCGCCCCTACGGGCGCATGCGCGGTCGGAGAATCAAAAATGGCGGCCGGGGTCGAAACCGGAAGTCCCGACCTCCCCCGGGGCGACCTTCAAACAAGGCCTGGGGGAACTCTCGGTCATCCCCCTGCCTCACCCCAATCCCTCGCGGCCACTCGCGACCTTCCTCTTGCCCCACTGGCGGTCATCCCCCTGCCTCACATAGAAACCGTGCCCACAGAGCCAACCACGCCCCCTTGGGCTCCTACCTCAAATGACAAGGACCACAGTGCTTCAGACCACGCCTCGTCCACCCAGGCTACCGCCCTGTCCGCTCAAGCCACGCCCCTTGAGCACAGGCCACGCCCCCAGCACGCGGACTCGGACAAGTACCTTAAGTTATTTACATAATTTAAGCGAGAACTCGGGATTTGACGTCATAGACCCGCGACAGCCTGCGTGAGCCCTGGCCGCTGGCCGTGGGTGTCTGCGTTGAATGTGACGTAATATCGAGCGACGGGGTCCTGAATACTTGGCGGCGGTCCTCGCTCACTGCGGCTAACCGGACCGGTACTTAAACACGTGGCCACCTCCGGGACGCACCCGCCTGCTCCCCGGGCCTCCCGTCACCCTGGCCCGCTCGCGACAGCCACTTCCCCGTCCTTTGTATTCAACCGGGGAACAGCAGCGTTGCAGAAACTTGTCACCACTAGGTGTCACCAGAGAACGGTCTCAATCAACCAAGCAAACTCAGATCGCTCCTGGCCGCTGCACTCGCTCACTCCATCTCTCCTCCGGAGGGTCCTCCCTAGCTCAGGGGAACACTCACCCACGCACGACGGAGCAGAGGACCCACCACTCCCCCGAGTGGCACAAACGGTCCCTGGTGTCCCGCCCGAACAGAGCGAACGAGGGCTGGACTTGGGCGGGCCGACCTCCTCAGGCACCCAAAAAAAACTAAAGTAGCACAGGGAGCTATGAAAGCAGGTGAAATCGGTCTCTAAGTGAAAGTACCTGACTAACGATTAGGTTACAGGCACAATCAGGGGAAGGGAGAGCATCCAAACGCGGTGTGTGAATGCACGGGGAGGGTGGCCGGCGACCTCAGTTCCACGCCATTAAGGTCTCATTTTTAAAAATTCCACCACTTATTTTCTGTTCCTCGCTGCCCTCCCATCCTCACCCACCTGCCCCCTTCTCGAAGACTAAATACAGAGAGTACATTAAAAGAGTGGTGGAATGGTTAAAATACCCACTTGTGTTTTTGTTTTTCACCTCTAGGAATACCTTTTCATAGTGATTTGTTTTCACTTTGGCCAGAAAATAATTTTTTTTGGTCTTGTTTGGTATTGTATTTTTTTATTGGATATTTTATTTATTTACATTTCAGATGTCATGCCCTTTGTCCATCCTTCTCCCAGAAACCCCCTATCCTATCCCCCCTCCTTGCTTTTGTTTTCTTTATTAGTATTTTAAGTTAACATACAAAGTACTGGATTTTATTAAAGCATCCTCATACATGTGTCATTAGAGTTCTGAGTTTCCCTCTGCCCTTTCCCTTTCTTTCTCCAGCTAGTTTCCTCATCTGATTTCCTGTCACATGTATTCCATCATCCTCCCTCTTTTAAAAAAAAATTGTTAATCAAAGGCTTTATAAGTTTGCTAATGCTCAATAACAAGATGCCCATACAATCAGAAGTGTAACCCAATACTCAACCTAGATATACCAACTATCTTTGACTGGTGGAGACAACGAAAACATCTGCCTCCATGTCCCCCCCCTTGTCTCTTAGCTCCTCCTCTCCTTCTCTTCCTCCTCTCCTTACTCCTCTTCTTCCTCTCCTTACTCCTCCCACCTTAGCTCCTCCTACATATCACCCTTCCTGTTAAAACTTTTCTCTCAAAATACAATTAGAGTATAACTATACCAATTTGTATCAGTAAGGTACAAGAAAGACCTAACACCCAGTACAACATTTTGTTGACTAACCAGAACCTCTGTCATCTCTCCTAACTAAAAGACTTAGTTCTGAACCTGGCTTTACTCTTGGCTTTAGAAAGAATGTCAGCTGAAAACCATCCTCTCAAATCTTTTCTCTCAAAGTAAATAGCCGGGGTTGGCTATGAGACTATAAGTCTTCAACCCCATCAGAAATCCAGAATGACTGAATTAACTGAAATTATGGGAAGCACAAAGCATAGCGTCTAAAACTTAGCCAATTTATAGAGACTGCTGAACACCTGGACAGTCCCTATCCTACAAAACGTTGGAGCATCACATCTTCAGCCTTCTGGCCCAGGATCACCTGACAGACCTAGTGATGCAGAATTATTAAGGGCTAATTACTCTGTCATGGCAGATAAAAATCAGTCTACTATTCCGCAAGTGTGTCCTTTTCTGGACAGTAATTTGTCTGTAGATGAAAAGAGGCAATTCTTGACTAGTGGCTGTCTCACCACAACTGGAGTAACTACAAAGATGCTCAATTTCTTCTTAGAATCCAAGACAGGAAGCTGTCAGGAGTAGACAAGTCTCTAATCAAAATGAACATTAATACAGAATTGTTTGTAACGTCAATTCTGTGGACTTCTGACGTTTTGAAAACCAACTATCCATGTAAGACAATCTGAACTGTTGTCTGTTAACTCCTATCAGCTATTTCTAAATAAAATATAGAAAACACCCTAACAATAAACTCAGAGCCATGAATTTGCTATAGGCTCTTAATTCTCAGGCTAACTATCTTGAATCAGTTAGTTAAAGAAGAACTGGGTTTAAGCCTTGTATTCCTAAATGTGTTATATAGGCACAATGGCTATGAGAGTAACAATATTAATCTCACTTTTATATCAATAAGAAATTCGTACCAATGAAAACCTTGAATTTGAAATCAAAGTAAATTTTGTACCATTTAAGAAATTATAACTTCAGCTTAATAACAATTATACAGATTTCTACCAATAGGTTATGGCTATGCAATAAATCCTAGCTATTCCACCCTGTTCCAACAAAATCACTACTTTTCCCTAGAAAGATAGCCCAATATTAACCACCACAGTACCCAAGCTCAGGGAATAGGGTGCTGACTCTTCATTAACTTCTTCAAGCTGGTTACAGGCGTTGAGATATTAGAAAAGGGGTGGGGCAAGAGTAAATTGATAAGCCTCTGACGTCTGTGTCTTCATTGCATCCAGCTGAAATTCCAGGACATCAGAGGTTCGAGCAGGTCTGCTCAGCTTGCTTGATGAGTAGATACAAGGCTGTGTATTCTGCAATATACAAATCTCTAAACAAATTTTAGTATCAAGATAACTTTTTGTTTGAATTCTGAAATCTAGTCTTCTGGCAGCCTACCTCTGTCTTGTCTAATGCATATAATTCTGGGAATTTCTATGAGGGTGTGCTCCCACCGTGCTCCCACCATCCTCCCATTCCCACCTCCCTGCTCTCGAATTCCCCAACACTAGGGAATCCAAACTTTCAGGCACCAAGGCCCTCACATCCACTGATGCCTGACAAGGCCACCCTCAACTACCTATACAGGTGGAGCCATGAGGCCTTCTTGTTGTGTTCTCAGGCTGGAGGTTTTAGAATGGCTACTCCAACTTGTTTCATAGAACCATGCGGGGCGCCGCCTCACCGAAAAGGAGAACGCCACACTCAGGATTCTTCTGACAGCATTTTTATTGTTCAGCTCTTTTAGTGTTACAGCTCTCTTAGATGGTAGTGTTACAGCTCTCTTAGATGGTAGTGAGGCGAGGGACCCCAAGCCCCAAAACCTTGTGGCTTATATAGAGCTTTAGGAGATGTGCCACACACTCATTGGCTCTTATGATGTCGCCAAATTAGCATACTGGTTTTCGCGCCTTGCGCAGGCGCACATTCAAGCAAGGCTCGCAAGAAGAACCAGGAAGCAGGAAACCGGCGCCATCTTGCGATGGCGGACGCGGCTCCTAACAGAACCATTTGCTTGAAAAATTGTTTTCCAGCCTTTTACTCTAAGGTAGTGTCTGTCTTTGTCACTGAGACGGGTTCCTATATTTACTTTTGCTGTGTATAGTAGTCTGGGCTGGCATTTGTGTTCTCTTAGGGTCTGTATGATGTCAGTCCAGGCTCTTCTGGCTTTTATAGTCTCTGGTGAGAAGACTGGTGTAATTCTGATAGGTCTGCCTTTATATATTACTTGGCCTTTTTCCCTTACTACATTTAATATTCTTTTTTTGTACATTTGTTGTTTTGATTATTATGTGATGGGAAGTATTTCTTTTCTGGTCTAGTCTATTTGGCGTTCTGTGGGCTTCTTGTATGTTTATGGGCATCTCGTTCTTTAGGTTAGGGAAGTTTTCTTCTATAATTTTGTTGAAGATATTCATTGGCCCTTTAAGTTGGGAATCTTCACTCTCTTCTATACCTATTATCCTTAGGTTTGGTCTTTTCATTGTGTCCTGGATTTCCTGGATGTTTTGTGTTAAGAACTCTGCATTTCGTGTTTTCTTTGACAGTTGTGTCAATATTTTCTATGGTATCTTCTGCACCTGAGATTCTCTCTTCTGTCTCTTGTATTCTGTTGGTGATGCTTGAATCTATGACTCCTGATCTCTTTCCTAGGTTTTCTATCTCCAGGGTAGTTTGTGATTTCTTTATTGTTTCTACTTCCAGTTTTAGATCCTGGATGGTTTTGTTCAATTCCTTCACCTGTTTGCTTGTGTTCTCTTGTAATTCTTTAAGGGATTTTTGTGTTTCCTCTTTAAGGGCTTCTACCTGTTTACCTGTGTTCTCCTCAAATTCTTTGAGAGTGTTATTTATGTCCTTCTTAAAGTCCTCTATCATCATCATTAGACGTGATTGTAGATCTGAATCTTGCTTTCCTGGTGATATGGGGAATTCAGGACTTTGTAGTGTGGGAGAACTAGGTTCTGATGATGCCAAGTACCCTGGGTTGCTGATGCTTATGTTCTTGTACTTGCCTTTTGCCATCTGGATCTCCTTAGTGCTACCTGCCCTGTCTCTGACTGGAGCCTGTCTTTTCTATTATCTTGGTTGTTTCAGAACTGTGTGGGGTGGGTGTTACTACTGGGGTTAGAGCTGGGGCCCAAGATCTGCTCAGTGCTCAGGTGCAGACAGGAAGGAACCATTACTCCAGGCCAGGAGTGAATTCCTGGGTCCCAGTGGGTTCCAGTTACTCCCTGTTTGGGGTGGGTGTTGCTTTCTCCTTACCTAAGATATTGCCTGGGTTAGAGCTCCTGGGAGGCCTGCTTCCTCTGTGATTTGTGAGATTGGGTGCAGAGCTGCTGCCCGGGATCTGCACTTAAGGCTATTATTATAAAACTTTTGGCTCCTACTTTAAATATTGACCTCATTTGGCAAAATGGTAAGACACATTTTCACAAAAATCAATGATATTCATATAAAAACATTTTTTCCTGATAAAAGTTATCCTGTGCATGATACATTTCCATGCAAAAGATTCATTAGGGACTTTTGTAGCATGTGTTCCACTATGTTCATAGCATCCTTATTTGTGATAGCCAGAAGCTGGAAACAACACAGATTTCCCACAGCAGAAGAATGGATACAGAAAATGTGGTTCATTTAAACAATGGAAAACTATTCAGTTATTAAGAACAAGGACATCATGAGCTTTACAGGCAAATGAATGAAACTAGAAAGTATCATTCTGAGTGAGGTCACTCAGACCTAAAAAGACATGCATGGTATGTACTCACTAATAAGTGGATATTAGCCAAAAAGTACAAAAAAATACCCAGGATACAATCCACATAACTCAAGAAGGGTAAGAAGCTGAGGGGCTCAAGTGAGGATGCCTCAATCCTACCTGAGAGGGAGAAGAAAGCAATCATGGGGGGGCAGAGGGATGGAGGGACCTGGGCGGGAGAGGGAACAGGTTGGGGGTGGGGAGTGTGGAGGGACAGGAGTGAAGCACTGAGGGCCAGCAAAAAGAATGGAAACAGGCAACCTTGGGAGGTAGGAGGTGGGGGGACCCTCTAGAATGAATTAGAGACCTGGGAGGTGAGAGATGCTCAACACTCAGTGGGAAGGACCTTAGATGAAATGCCCAACAGTGGGGAGAGGGAGCTTGTGGAGTCCACCTCCAGTAGAAAAGCAGGGCATTTATTGGAGGGATGGGTTTGCCATCCCACAGTCAGAAACTCTGACCCAGACTTATCCTTGTCTGAAAGAACTGCAGGGACAAAAATGTAAGAGACTGAAGGAAAGGAGGTCCAGTGACTGGCTCAAATTGGGATCCACTCAAGGGGAGGCTCCAAGGCCTGACACTATTACTGATGCTATGTTGTGCTTATAGAGAGGAGCCTAGCACAACTGCTTTCCAAGAGGCCCAACAAGCCACTCAAAGAGTCAGATGCAGATATCAACCAATTGACCAAAGCTAGGGACCCCAGGGTTGAATTAGGGAAAGGCTGGAAGAAGCTCTAGAGAAGGGTCACTCCATAGGAAGACCGGCAGTTTCAACTAACCTGGATCCCCAAGATCTCTCAGACACTGAGTCACCAACCAAGTCACATAAACTAGCTGATATGAGGCTCCTGTCACATATACAGCAGTAGACTACCTGGTCTAGCCTCAGTGAGGGAAGATGCACCTAACCTTTGAGAGATTTGAGGCCCCAGAAAGCGGGAAGGTCTGATGAGGTGGGGTGGGCATCCCTTGGAGCTGCAGAAGAGGTTTGGGGTGAGGAAATGTCAGAGGGAAGAACAGGAGGGAGATAATGACTGGACTGTAAAAAAAATTAAAGAATAATAATAAAAAATTTCTATTCATGGAATAATTTCAAAAAATATGTGTGACTTTGTTAGGGGCCATTTAAAAGATCACACAGGTAAATCTAAGCATAATGAAATGGAAAAAAATATGGTGACAGTTAATGAATAATCCTTTGAGTTTTGCTATTTGCTGAGATTACTTTTTGAAGAATAGTTCATGGTAGGTGTGGGCCACAGTATATACAGCTTTACACAGATTGCAGTCTTCTTCATTAAGGACCATGTCAAGTTTTTGCTGTGCTAACCATTCCTATGAGTTGTTGAATGTAAAGTGATCCAATTTGCTATCATTGTTCTTAGATTTTGAACAATTAAAATAATTCCAACCTAATATAGTCTGAGAAATGTCTACGGAGTATTTCTAAAGTATATATGAATACTCAGGGAAGTACTCGGGGAAGTACTCAGGGAAGTACTTTGGAAGTATTCATCATTCACATAAAATTTTAAATTTAGTAATCTCACTGTTGTAGTGTAGAAAAGTAACAGTCCAAAGGAAGAAATCAAGCCTGGAATCTCTTTTATTTGTGATAACATCCCATTGTGAGCATCTTCTGGGTATATGCCCAATTCTGGTCTCTTCTTAATCACCACTAGTTTCTTAGCTGCAGCTAACCAGCATCAATTGTTACACATGTCTCTTCTATTCTTGCCTTGAAAGCCAGAGCCACATGGCCACAACTGCCTAGTTCTACTGCTTGCTGGGGTTGGAATATGTCTCCTACCCTATTCTATTACCAGCTTTCTGCTCCCAACTTCCTCAATTCTGGAGCTTCCTCTGTAGATTGAGCTTGAACACAAAGATCTTTGTGGCTATGTCTCCTGAATGCTGGGATTAAAAGTACATACCACTGGGCCTGGGTTTAAGCTTTTCTTCACCTCAAACTTTCTCTGTCCCAGGGTGGCCTTGAACTCGAAGATCAGGCTTTGTTTCCTGGGATTAAATCTGTATACCACCATGTCTGGGCCTAAGCTTTTCATGGCCACAGTTCCTCAACATCTGGATCAAAACCATGTGTCGTTCAGCCTCAAAATCTAGATCACAAGTGAGACTTCTATTTCTGGATTGTAGTTCAGTCCAGATTATAAAAGTCCAAACTATTCTTGTTCAACTGCAAACACAAACAATAAGCTTATCTGGTTGGGATCGTGCCATGAGGTCATGACTCTCTTAATCTCTTTATTTTCTTGAATGCAGAATTCGCTGCATTTTACATCCTCAGCTCTTTTTATTATTACTTGAATCATATATTTTGTATTTTTTTCTTTTTAAACTTGCCCTACTTGATCAGAATGCTCTTCATGAAACTAAACCAGAAAACAAAGTCTCTCCTGGGCTTTTTAAAGACTTCTTTTGTCAATTCAATTAATATAAATCTCTTTACCTTAGCCTTTGGTAGATTCTTCAGACAAGAACATAAAGCTGTCAAATTCCCCACCAGTATACAACAAAAATGATTTCTAGGCCACATTCTGAAAATTTTCTCCACTGAAACCACTTGAGCCAGATATGCATAGTTCAAATCACTCTCAGCAACAACGTCTTCCATATTCTTATTAGGATATCCCATTAAGCCCCACTTAAAACATTACACTGCTTTCCAAATCCACATTCTCCCAAACAAAAGCATGGTCAGGCCTATCACAGTAATATCCCAGTCTCTGGTACCAACTTGTGACTTCGTTAGGGTTTTACTGCTGTGAACAGACACCATTACCAAGGCAACACTTATAAGGACAACTGTGGGTCCAATATCACGCGCAGGTCACAGGCGTGGGGTGCGGGCTCCAAGGCTGTCCAGGGAACTGCGGCTGCAGCGGCTCAGGGTGCAGGCAGGAGCGGGCAGGGGCGCGGCACTTCCCAGCGGGACTCAAGAGTGCAGACCGCCGGCCGCCGAGGATATGGGTCAAGGCTCACGTGGGGCACGTGGGCGGGGTCGTGGCCATGAGCTGAAGCGCAGCGCGCTGTTCAGTCGCACGGAGCAGGGCCGATGTAGTCTCTCGAATCATGGCAGCCTCGGACAGCTGGGCCCGGGAGGGAGGGGAGCAGACTGGAGGGTCCGCTTCTGCTCCAGCCTCCAAAGGCGGGTGAGTGTTACAGCTCTTTTGGCTTCCTCTTTCCGAGGGCAGCCTGGGAGTGCCTCAGCTGTGAAGAGGGAAAAGTGTTATGCTGGGCGGGCAGATTTCTGAGTTCGAGGCCAGCCTGGTCTACAGAGTGAACTCCAGGACAGCCAGGACTACACAGAGAAACCCTGTCTCAAAAAACAAACAAACAAAAACACAAAAAAACAAAACAACAAAAAAAAGAAAAGTGTTACAGCTCATTGTTCTGCCCCAAACCACTCCAAACTGCATCTCAGAGTCTCCGAGGTGGAACGGGAAGGGGAGAAGTGTTGTAGCTCTTTGAAATGGGCAGGCTAGCCGGCGATGGGGGAGGAACAAAGGTCTCCAACAGCGGGAAAGATCTCACATCCACTTTGCTCTTGAGCTTTGGGCAATATATACAGTTTTTGGGGTGAAGGCAGGTAACCCTATTGGCTTGATTTGGGAGCTTGGGAATGCCTCATCTGCATGAAGGTGTGATCCCTGGCCATGGACCTCTCCATGGGAGGGGCTGTGGGGAGCAGAAGCTAAGAGAGCCAGATGAGTTTGGGAATGCTTGAAGCGGTCCTTCCGTCCTAACGGCCTTCTTCAGACCAAGGTTTCCGGGGCTTCCAGAGCTTTCTACCAAGCTTTCTGGCCTTTTCTCATAGCCCACTGCCCCACAGACAACATTTACTTGAGGCTTGCTTACACGTTCAGAATTTCAGACCATTATTATCAAGGCAAGAGCATGGCAGCATCCAGGCAAGCATGGTGCAGGAGGAGATGAGAGTTCTGCATCTTCATCTGAAGGCCACTAGGAAAAGACTGGCTCCCATGTGGTTAGAGAGTCTCATTGCCTGCCCTTACCCCCACAGATACATACTTCCTTGAACTTGCCACACCTACTCCAACAAGGCCATAACTCCTAGCAATGTGACTCCCTGAGTCAAGCATATTCAAACCACCACTGTTCAAAGCATGAATTTTTCTATTTAATTACAGTAAACTTTGCACAGTACATGATAAATTTCTGTGTAAATTCTATCTTTCTGAAAATAAGAAAAATGTGAGGAAAATGAGGAAATTAGAGATCTTTAGAGGTGAATTCTATTTCAGATCATAACCATAGGTCACTCTGATATAATAATTTTTATATTTGTGAAAAATCTATAAAGAGCTATTTTTATCTCTGAAAGCCATGCATGAACTAGATTACACGCCTAGATAATACAGAAAATTGTATTGCAATATAATAGTCTTGGAGTTTTAATCCCACAAAAAAACATAAAAATATGCCATGAACTATACATGAAAGTCATGACTCATTCTCCTTAAAACATTTTATGATTTGAAATTTCCTTTATGTATCAAACATATTAATCATATTAAGTGTTTTAAGAATCAAATAATACAAGATATTTCATTCAACTTTTCTATTCATATCCTTTGGTACCCTAAAAATATAAATAACACATATTGAATAATATCCAAAATTCAGGATCCTACTGAGTACTAAATTATTTTTCAAATCATACAAAATATTCTTTGGAAATTAAATATAGTAAAACAGAATAAAATATTAAAGAGAGGATCATTAAGAAATATATTCAAGGGGCTGGAGAGATGGCTCAATGGTTAAGAGCACTGACTGCTCTTCCAGAGGTCCTGAGTTCAAATCCCAGCAACCACATGGTGGCTCACAACCATCTGTAATGGGATCAAGTGCCCTCTTCTGGTGTGTCTGAAGATAGCTACAGTGTACTCATATACATAAAATAAATAAACATATCTTTAAAAAAAAAAAAAGAAATATATTCAAAAGCTGTTATGTGATATCACCTGACACAGACTGAGAGTATTCAAAATGTATTATATGTCTGATTAAATTGTCTAATTATCAGTTTACTTTAAAAAGATTATATGTATTTCTGTGAGAAAATTTATTTAATCAGTAAGAAAATGTTACAAATATCAAAATAGGAAAAACTATTTGAAGTTAAACATCTAAAAATATTAGTTTCATTGTTATTAGAATCTAGCTATTCATAGTCCAAAGAGCTGGTCATTGGACCTGGGCACATATGTAACAGAAGACTGCCTTGTCTGGCCTCAGTGAAAGAGGATATACCTAATTCTATAGAGACTTGATATCCATAGAAGAGGTATTCTGGAGGAGTGGGAGGTAGAGTGACTGAAGGGGTATGGGTAGAGTGCAGGGAAGGGAATGAGTTGGGGGAGTATCCTCTCAGAGGCCAAGGGGAGGGGGGAGAGGGTGAAGAATTCTGGAAGGAGAGACTGGGAGGAGGAACAACATTTATAATTTAAATAAATAAAATAATTAATTAAAGAAAATGCTAGTTTCATACACAGTGAGAAAAATTATCAATAATGATGTTTCCATAATGCTTGTAGAATATGCTTTTAATAGTCTCAAATGTTAATGTCTATCAACATAATAGTTATTTTAAGATACATTTCATCTGAATTTATATATCCATTTCAAAATATATAAAATAATACAATATACCACATAACCAGATTATTATCCTTTAGACTCATTTACACATCAATTTGATGTTACCTTTTAGTATGAATTTTACTATGTCAATTTACTGAAAAAAAGGTATCAGACTTTTCTTAACACCTGAGTCTTCCTAATTCTTTGCCACTATTTAAGTGATGTCTGAGCACTGAGATCTATTCTTCATATGAAATGCGTTCATCTGTCCAAGCACAGTCTCCCAGTATTTCTGTTACTATTACCAATTACCTCTCATCAGAAGCCACAAATGCCAAACATGCTCTATTACTCAGATTTGCATTTGTCAGTTGAGTGTTTAAAGCTAAGGTTTTCTTTCTAAACCACAACACTTCATATATTTGTAATTATAATCCTTATTACTGCATATAAAAGTGTCATTAATGAGAATTTCCATCATTTTTGAAATGAGGTTGGGAATCATATAGGATACATCAGAAATAAAATTCCTACTAATTCCTACTAACCTGATACCCAGAAATAATAATATGAAAAAACATCAGTTTCAAAGTGTGTACTGTGTACTGTGGCTAAAGGTTGGAAAATTTATTCTTAAAATACCAAAGAAGTGCAAGTTAAATAAGAGATGTGATGAGAGCCAGTTAGAGAAGAACAGGAAACCTCAGCTCATGAAAGAAAGAAGTCCCAGACACATTGAATAGCTGATAGGTGAGTGATCTCAACACTACTTCCCTCACAATCTGCAGCCACTACTGGTATCATCTCAGACTTGGGATTTGAGCACTATGTAGACATGTTGAGAAGAGATTCTAATCCCCAAGAAGTACAATAATTCTCCTAAAATGTCTCTAATGCTATTTTGATAATGACCCAAATCTGTGACTTGGCATGTGTACAAATGGACCAAAATAATACTACTCTGGTAACAGAATCTCAAGCCTAGCAGCTATTTCCTATATTCAGTGTCAACTACAGAATGACAGGAGGAGCTCATATAGAGACTATTTTTCAAAGCAATGTATATATGTAATATTATACATATAATCATGTATAACACACACACACACATATTTCAATGTATGAATGTATGCCAACTGTTAAAGACCAAAATTAAAAATCCCTTTAATGAAGGCCTGTAAATGTATGCTCATATAGGAATCCTTGGCAGATACTTGAAGATAGGTAGTGATGCAGCCTCTTCATATTGAGCTGTTGATAGCGGTGTGAATTGTGAATTCAAGGTAGATCAAGATACCTTGTGCAATGACATCTTTCAACATATGAAATCCACAAGGAGGCAAAAAAATAGAATCCAGTCTCTCTCGCTGTCCATCTTTGTGAAATGGAGCACATAGTACTAAAAGCAAAGTAAACTGACATATTTGAAAGTATTAAAATAGTTATTTATGAGATAATTAATTTTTAGTGGTTCCTAATGTTACAGTGGGAAGAACAGGACAGAATCCCACAGTTGGTGTACATGGCTACATATATCTAAATCATGACATTGAAGCAGGAAATAAAATTAATGAGTTATCTAAAATTGATAATATAATCATAAAAATTTTCATCTATAGGTTCCTTTTCTGTGGGAAGAATAAAACCACAGTCACTTCTCAAATCTCTATCATTATCTTCGTTATTCTGTATCATCCAAAAGCAACTGAGTTCAGTCAAACTGCACAAGATGAGAGAAAACTTCAAGATCAAGAAGGAAATCATTAAAGCACACTGCCTCTTCATTTCTACAAGGATCTAAGTTGTGAAATCAGATTTTTTATGCAGACAAACATTACACACACACACACACACACACACACATTTGTACCTATGTGTCTGTTTTAAGGCTATTGCTGTAGGGATATCCACTTAATTATATTCTATAGTTCCTTACCTGTCATCCTGTACCATGTTCCCTAAATACATCTGGAAAATTCTAGCCTCAAGCTCTGCATTTGAGGTCTGAAAACTTTGGTCAATACATTTCTGAAAACATGTTGTGAAGATCATGTTCTCCATCCTCAGGTGTCATGATTTCATTTCATACACGTGGCATTCACCATGTGTCAACAGACATGTATGAACACAATTGGCAATCATGATAATGGATTTCATTAGAACATTCATAGTAAGACAAGAGTTGAGAGTGTCAAAAAGGTCTCATGTCACTTATACCTGGAGTTGAATCATGAAACATTATGTCTTCTATTGTCTAGTGTAGGGAAGGGCAGTCTCACATGAAACATTGAGCATATTCTCTGTTGTTCATATACTATTGTACCTTAGTCATTTTTGCAAAATCTCCTCAAACTTCCTGGGATTCCTATCATCTGAAGAACATGCCATCATGCTAAATCTAGTAATGCCTTGAATTATACAGATACAACACATATCCTGTCCAATATCAGTACCTATGCAGACATTCACTGAGTTATAATGTTGATGATCTCTTGCCTGATCTTCAGTCCCTGCCAGTATCCAAAAAACAAAATGAGAAATGAAAAGGGACATATAGCAACTGACAGTGAGAAATTCAAATAGTAATTAGGTCTTGCTTCAAAGCCTATGCACGTTGTCCTCTGAGAGGCACCGCCCAGCAGCTGACTAAGACAGATACAGACACCCACAGCCAAAAACAGTGGATGGAGCTTGTGGACTCTTAGGAAAGAACAGGGGGAAGGATTATGGGTCCCAGAGGAGATAGGAAAGACCAAACAGAGTCAACTAACCTGAACCCTCAGATTTCTACGAGTCAGAACCACCAAAGGAAACATTGACTAGACATAGGCCTCCCCACACATATGTAGCAGATATGTACCTTGGTCTTCATGTTCTGTCCTAAACCACTGGTACAGGGGTTATCCCAAAACCTGATACCTGTGTGTGGGATATGTTCTACTAGCTGGGCTGCCTTGTCTGGCTTTAGTGGGAGAGAAAGTGCCTAGCCTCACAAGTCTTGAAATGCCTGGGTGGGATGGATGCTCAGAGGACCCCCAAATACTCACAGGAGAAGGAAAAGGGGGATTGGGGAAAGATCGTGGAAAGAGATGACCCATAGAGGGCCAAGGAGCAGGACATAAAATGAATAAGTAAAAATACAAAATTTAATTTAAATTTTAAAAAAGCTCAAGAGAAAGCACATGCAGAGGAGGATGAGCATCAAGGGGAACACTCTTCCATTACTGGTGGAAGTGCAAACTTGTACAACTACTTTGGAAAAAATTTGGTGGTTTCTCAGAAAACGAAGACTAGTTCTACTTCAAGACCCAACTGTACAACTCCTGGGCATGCTCTACAATCCCACAAAGACACTTGCTCAACTATGTTCATAGTAGCTTTATTCATAGTAGCCAAAAACTAGAATCAAGCTAGATGTCCCTCAACTGAAAATGGATAAAGAAAATGCAGTACATCTACACAATGGAATACTATTCATTTATGAAAAGCAAAGACATTATGAACTTTTCAATGGATTTTGCAAGTATATGGATCATGAGATTATCATCTTGAGTGAGGTAACCAAGTAGCAAAAGGGCATACACAGAATGTACTCACTTGTAAGCATATATTAATATAGGGTTAGTGGGGTCCTGTGTCTGCCCCACTACAGGGCTCGGGCAGCTCAGGGAGGCAGAGGCTGGAAGTTGGACTGTGCTTCCCCAATGCATGTGCTGGGTGGGATTCAGGCTATGGGGAAGCCACAGGATAGGGTTAGGGCAGCGCAGTCTGAGGTCCCAGGGTTGCTGGAGATGGCTAGGGGGTCCCTGGGTCTGCAGGAAGGACTAGGCAATCTGGTTCTCAGGCTCTTGAGCACCTAGACTCTGATGAAAGCCATAGAAGAGCTAAGAACAGAGGCTGGATCTGGTCAGGGGCCAAGGGGGAAAACAGGGGCGCTCCTGCTGGATCTCGCAAGGATGAATCCTTGGCTTGGTTGGCAGGCAGTTGGCTTAGCTTGGTGGTCGCGGCTGGGAGCACTGAGAACTCTTCTGCAGGAGATTAGACAGCAATTCTCTTTAGGTGAAGGCCTGCTCCATTGCTCACCATAGCGGATACCAGTGAAAAAAGACAGTCCTCAGTTTTAAGGCACTTATTGTCATGGCAGAAAGTGGATGAGTAAAACTGTACCCCAGTTCTCAGGGCGGGCATGAGGTTAAATACCTTTTACAGGGAGGAATGTCTGGGAAGGGGAGTTTATTGGTTAAGCCTCCAGGCCTTTAGGTACCTCATTAAGTTGGAGATCTATCTTGAGGTTACCTGACCACAGGTCATGTTCTCTACTTACAGAGGGGCTTGAGGCATTTTCCTTACATGACTGAAGGACACAAATCTATGAAGGGCTGCAACCTCGTGACAGGAGCCTAGTGTCCTGGAACAAGGCAAAATGACTGCTATCCCTTTAGGGTCACCGGTGTTTCTAACCTTAGCTCAACCAGGAACCACACTGCCTTTCATGGTCCTACATATTAGCCATAAAATACAGGATGCCCATGTTGCATTTTATAGACCCAAGGACACTGGACAGGAAGGAGGGCACAAGCAAGGATGCTTAAGCCTCACTTAGAAGCAGATATGAAGGGAAGGAACTAGGTGGGAAAGAGGATCTGGATAACAGTCACGTGTAGGAGGGGGGAAAGGGAGATGGCTAGATGGGATGGTCATGAGAAAGAATGAAAATCTACAACTGATGGAGGGTGGTAAGGTGCATCTCCAAGAAAAAAATTGAGACCTGGGATAGGGAGGTACCCAAGAATCAATGAGGTGTCCTTAAGTGTGACTCACAGCAGTGGGAATATGGAGAATGGGGAGGCTGCCTACTGTGCCCAGGCAGGAATCCTGGTGGACCATAGGGACACCGACCCACCTGTAGGGGTAGGTGATTAATCTTCTCTAATCTCCCCATAGGCAGTGGTAGAGTTCCTTCTCTACCCACCCCAATGTTGTGGATTCTTGAATGAAAGACGCATACAAACAGTCTTAAATTTAGTATGTACAAATCAGCTCAATGGCTGGGCCACTCCCAAACTCCCACATTGTTAACACCTCTCCTCCAATACTCGGATTTCATCTTTGTTGCCCTAGACACAATGGAGGGGGTCCTCCCGGGACCGCTCTTCCATCTTACCTGATTGTATGCCTTCTCTTCTGAAACTCTCAAGCCTGGATCTTATTCCTTCCCTGACTTGGCTATTCTCATTCTCCTCCTGGTCCTCTTGCCCAGGAATCTTAAAGTCCTGCCTCTGTCTCTCTGCCCACTGGCCACCAGCAACTTTAATTTCAAATCTGAACCAACTGGGGGCAGGGACCCACAGCATCTTCCATGTAGGACTCTCATGTAATTTGAATTGGGAGAGTCCAATTAACATAAGTATTAAGTCAAATACACAACACACATCCAGAAAATGTTCAACCCAAAACTTATCCTATCTACAAAACATACAGAAATTGGGGATGACTAATGGAAAGGCCATCCAATAACAGGCCCAACTTGAGACCCATCCCATGGACAAGCACCAATCCCTGATAGGAAGACCAACAGAATCAACTAACCAGGATCCTTGGGGCTCTTGGAGATTGGACCACCAAGCAAAGAACATACATGGGCTGGACCTAGGCCGCTCCGCACATATGTAGCAGATATACAACTTGGTTCCATGTGGGTCCTGAAGATCATCATCCTGAAGATGAAGAGCAGGGGCCTTTCTCAAAAGCTGTTGCCTGTATGTGGGATATGTACTTCTAACTCGGCTGCCTTGTCTGTTCTCAGTGAAAGTGGAAGAGCCCAGCCTCACACAGACTTAAAGTGCCAACATGAGGGAATAGTATAAAAAATAAATAGTTACAAGCGTTTGTTGTCCTAAACGTTTTCTACATAATATAAAAGCACTAACCACCATATTGTGAGAGAAATTAGTTGTTTGTAGAAGATATTCTAGGTTATTTGCAGGGTCCAAAAAATGTTGGTATCATTCTAATAATTAAATTCTGAAACACAGAAATTTTAAGTCCCTGGATTCCATCTAGGTCATTTTACATTTCTACTTTGGAAAGAGAAGATGTTTGAATTAAGTAATGTTTTTTTCTGCATGCGAGCATATACCTGTCTTATTGGAAACCTCATTTTGTGGTCACTGGACATAATCAAAGCAGCAGTGTTCTATTAGTTTCTGATGAATTTTCCTGAATCCAGCAGTGCATGTCACACTAGACATGGAGGAGGGAACCTGATGTAATGTGTGTGTGTAATGTGTATAATGACATATATATGTTTACATATATATGTAACAAAATTTCATAGTTTATGTGTAGTAAATATATATATATATATATATATATATGTCATTAACAGATATTGCTATACATATACATCTGATAACCAGCATCACTTATCAATTTCAGGCACCTTATTATCTTGTATAAGTCTCCAATGTACTGAATGTCACACAACATTTACTATATCATGTAATATTACATGTGTAACTTTTCAGTTATACAGATTTTTGAAAATTTTCTCCCTAAAGTGATAAATGTAAACAAAATACTTATGTAGCATCAGTTTCTTGCAGATGATTTATAAATAAAAAATAAGTATACTGAATTGGGTGGGGAGAGAATGTAGAATAGATCAAGTAAGAGTTGTTTGATGAATATGAACAAAGCATGTTATACAAGACTCTTATAGAATTGCTAAAATTTTTCTAAGTTTAAAACAAAACATGGAATGGGGAGAGATATTTCTGTTAATGAGTGTATACTATACTTCGTTAGGCTATAACAATATTCAAACAGAATCACAAAATTTTATGGTTTACGTAGTCACAAAATTTGGATTATATATATAATTAGATATATTGTATATATTTATATATAATATAACTACATAATTATATTATATATACATAATTTTAAATTTCATGGGTTTCTCTATTGTGGAGTAAATAGGCATGTAAGTACATTTGAACATGAAATCCAGAGACCTTCAACCTCTATGACCCAGATTCATAGGAAGTTGTGAGTTATCAATTTTCATGCTGGTAACAGGATGGGCCTTTTGCAATGAAATACTACTCAGCTGCTAAAAATGAGCACATCATGAATTTTGCAGGCAAATGGGTGAAACTAGAAAACATCATCCTGAGTGAGGTAACCCAGACCCAAAAGGACTTACATGGTATATACTCACTGATAAGTGGATATTAGCCAAAAATTTCAGAATACCTGTGATACAATTCACAAACCTTGTGAAGCTTACTGAGAAGGAAGGCTCAAGTGTGGATACTGTAATCTCACTTAAGGGGGAACAAAATAATAACAGGAGGAAGAGGGAGGGAAGGACCAGGTATAGGAATAGACAGGAGAGCAGTCCAAAGGGCCAGGAGAAGTAGTAGAAATAAGTAGCAGTAGAGGGCGGGGAACTTGGGGAACCACTACAAAGCCTCAGATAATGGCAGGGACTGAGCCCAGGGACACCAATGGAAGAGTTAAGGAAAGGGCTGAAGGAAGTGAAGGGAATTGCAACCCCATAGGAAGAACATCAGTATCAATTAACTAGACCCCTCAGAGGCTCCCAGGGACTGAACAACCAACCAAAGCGTATACATGGGCCAGTCCATGGCTCCTGCTACATGTGTAGCAGAGGGCTGCCTTGTCTGGCATCAGTGAGAGGGGAGGCACTTGGTTTTGTGGAGGCTTGTTGCCCCAGCATAGGGGGATGCTAGAGTGGTGAGGCAAGACTGGGTAGGTGGGTGGGGGAGAACCTTCTTACAAGCAAAGTGAAGGGGAATGGGATGGGAGGTTCATGGAAGGGAGTCTGGAAAGGAGGATAACATTTGAAATGCCAATAAATAAAATGATAAATAAATTTTTAAAAAGATTCTATTATTACCCAGTGAAGTACCAGCCATCCAGAAAATGTATTCAATGATGATGGACAGTGGGAGTTAAAGACTCTACTTCATTTTGGGGGTGTAGAACTCAGTGTGGTCACTATAAGTAGTTCAAAAATTACAAATCAAATTCTTTCATTTCATTTGAATAAAATGTGTGAAATTGTTGACAATCATCTTAATAAGGTGTAAGGAAACTTCAACCGAAGAAACATTTAATCAAAAGATCCTGACTATTAGGGACTGAAGATCAGGCAAGAGATCAGCATTAAAACTCAATGAAATGAATGTCTGCATAGTTACTGATATTGGACAGGATGGGTGTTGTATCTGTGTAATTTCAGGCATTGTTAGATTTAGCATGATGACTGGTTCTCCAGATGACAGGACACATGGGGCATTTGAGGAGATTTTGTGAACATGACTAGCATGCAATACTATTCATACAACAGAAAGAATGCTTAACTCCTGGCTCAATGTTGTATGTCAGACTGCCCTTTGTCAGAAGCCATAATAGGACAAGATAATAATTAGCAGTTGATCATCCTGAAATGCTTGCCTCGAATTATTATCTGCGACAAGTGTGCCACATTTAGCAAGGCTATGTTGGACATATTTTAGGAAAGATCCTGCTATCAATATGCTTTTTCTATTATTATTAAACATATATAACAATCACTAAGCAATAGCACTCCCCTTTGGAGCAGATCTCTGCAGACCCACGAAGATGTACTGCCTTGTAGTGTTGCTATATAGACATATAGACGACTTCTTAAGTCTTAATGATGATCCTATAAGAATTCCTAAAATTATATCAATGATTATTAAGCTCTTTTATAGTGGGACTGCTATTAAGTCCTTTTCTGATAGTCAAAACTGCTATGAGAACTCTGCCAGTCTCCGAAGTGTCATCAGTTAACAGCACTTAGATAGTAACCAGACTCTCTCCTGCTCAGAGCACATTCCAAGGTGGTTGTAAAACAATTAACCAAGGGTCACTAAAAGGGAACTCATGATTTATTATAGGTGCTAGGACAGAAGAAAAAATATTGCCTAGGTTTATCTATACAAAACTTCACTAATTTCTTATAGTTTTAAACCTTCGGTGAACCTGTGGAGCTAGACAGGTGATGGATGTTTAGTCAGATAATTACTCCTAATGGATATGCATGTAAACATTCTCGATTGTAAACTTCTATTTCAATTTATGATTTGAATTTTGGTGTGAACTTGTGATGAACTTTGTAACATGTGATCAGGTACTCTGAATGATGTATAAGACAAAGGGACGTCCGTTAGCAACTCACTTTCTCTTCCTCACTTCACTTTACCTCTCTCTCTCTCTCTCTCTCTCTCTCTCTCTCTCTCTCTCTCTCCTCTTCTCCCTTCTTCCCTGCTTAGAATCTCTCTACTTAGAATTTTTCCTTTGTTAGAATTTTTTCCTTTTTCCACTTAGGACCTTCCCATTTTCCCCCTTAGATAGGAAACTAGCAATAAACTACAATAACTTCTTTAAGTGTCTTTTCTTCTTGCAACCTCAAGCCAACAGACCTAAGTTAGAGCCTGGCAGCGCCTGCAGAGACAGATCAAAGGCATTGCTTAATTCTCTGCTGTCCCTGGGCAGAGGTGTTAGTGGCCAGAAACTGCAGTTTCTGGTCTCAGAGGATCAAACAGATAGCAGGTCAGCTACAGTAGACTAGTAAGTAAACTTTAGTAATGTAGATAAGAAAGATTTTATTAAACAGCAACCCTAAATATCTCGTAAGATATTACCCTGAATCTCGTAAGACCAAGTCTTACCCCTTGCCGACGCTCTTCCAATTCCTATCCCCCTTGGCTGCCTCAAGAAGAACCGACCGACCAGAGGAGAAGAAAGATCACCTTCTCCCCCCACCAAGCTGGGTACAGCTCCCGGCATTTAAAATGGTGCCCGAACAGGGACTTCTTGAGGTAAGCTCTCCCCAAAAATTCTGTGTGTA
>NW_021604707.1:36271-41195 GCF_004785775.1 Grammomys surdaster
CATTTTCTCTATTGGACATGCTCAAGTTCATTCTATGCTTTTTGGTCCTATGCATAAAGGTAAGGATTAATTTAATTTCTATACAAAATCTTGTTGTTCTTCCTACAAAGGTAACTTAGTAAAATCTTGCATTACAAATCATCATTGCTCTCAGTGAAACTGCTCCTGCATTCCTGCAGAGCTGCCAGCTCAGCTTGGGAATTAACCCCTGATGACCCCGGGTCCTTGTGATTTATAACAGAGAAATGTTACACATGTCCTGTCTTTGGAAAGTTAGCCTTTATTCCTGCATGTATGTACACTTTATTCTCATTGCTATTTATGTATTTTCCTAACTTGAGAAAACTTTTTAAAAGATATGACACAGTATTTGTTTCATTAGTTTATAATACCAAGGGCTTGAAATTAGACAATGCCCTTTCTTACACTTGAGAAGCATTTAAAAATTGGTGTTTGACTCTTAGTTTCTCATATTCCACTGATATTCCCTATAGTTAACAGTAACATGCTATTGTGGAATAAACTCATCAGAACTTAAAAGATATAGACATTCTAAATTACAAATTGAAATCATAATTATTCATCTCCTCATCATAATTTATAAAAAGAAAAGGTCCATTTTCTAAACATCCCAAGCCTCTAATAAAATAGAGACCTTCTAACTGGATAATTAAAAAAGACCGGATGTTTTTCCGGGAGAAGCTTTGTTTATATATTTACAGGACCCTATAGATGCCAGACCAGCTGATTGTGCCAGGCCTTCTCCGTGGCCAGAGACTTCCACTCCTGCCACTTCCTTCAAGCCCGCTTCAGCCATCATCATCTGCAGACTCTCCACCTGTGCCAGAGACCTCAGCAAAAGAAGATTTTGAAGACATGGTTCCTGATTGCATCTGATTGGACTTTTAATTCTATACTCAGGGGATATAAGGGACATAAAATTGTTAAATATAAATCTTTATGTATCATTTCCTACCAGAATGCTATTTGACCAATTGTATAACTTCACCTTGTGTCATAACGCTTTTTCTCATTGTATGCTAGCTATCTTATGTTTTGTCACCTATTACTTTCTCTCAACCTTGATGTGATGCTTTTTTTTTTTTGCCTTGTTTGCCTTGGTATACACTGTTATTCTCCTTCACAACCTAAGAGATTTATAGCTGGACTTATCTTAGGCATTACTGCCTTGATTGCTATCTTAGGGTCAGTTGCAGCTTTTGCTGCCTCCCTAGTCCATCAGGCACTATGGATAGGATAGGATTGACAGAGGTTTAACAGATAGAGTCAGTGCTTTAGAGGAAGCCATCCTTTACATAGGAACTTAGGCTCAGAATATTTATACACGTTTTACTACCTAGTGACATGCAAATTTTAAATGGATTTGTGTCACCCCTTTGCCCTACAGTGGGTCAGAAATGTCCTGGGAACAGACAGATACAGGCACATCTACATGGTGTGTGGAACAATTCACAACTTGCTATTGATATGGATACTTTACATTCCCAGATCAGTGCCATCAGTCACTCCAGACTGAAGAGTTCTTCAGCAGTAGAATTGGCTGATTATTTTTCAAATTCAATTATAAATTTGGTTAAAGATAACTCTTTATGGAATTTTCTTATAAATTTGGGAATTATTATAGGATTAGTTATTCTACTTCTGATTCATCTCCCAGTCATCTTCAAGCGCTTAGGGACTGCTATCAGGACTGCTCAAAGGGAGATATATACGCTTCATTTATATAATTCGAAGGGAAGAGATGTCAGAAGCCATAATAGGACAAGCTAATAATTAGCAGTTGATCCCCCCACCTTCTCCCCCCACCAAGCTGGGTACAGCTCCCGGGAGCCCTTCCCTAGACTAAGCAATGGAAGATATAATTTCCCATGATTCAACTCAAAGTCTTAATAACATGGGACCATTATGACCTTCTGAACTCTTGTCTTACTATGGAAGTTCTGATAAATTCCATTATCATGATTGCCAATTGTGTTCATACATATGTCTGTTAACTCATGGTGTGGCCCAAGCTGCTCAGGAGATTGTCCCTTCAGTGGATGCCATGGATAGTTATGAAATCATGACACCTGAGGATGGAGAACATGATCTTTACAACATGTTTTTAGAGATGTTTTGATCAAAAGTTTTCAGACCTCAGATGCAGAGCTTGAGGCCAGATTTTTTCAGGTATATCCAGGGAACATAGCACAGAGTGAATGGAAAGGAACTGTAAAATATAATTAAGTGGATTTTCAGACAGCAATAGCCTTAAAACAGACACATAGGTGTGAATGTGTGTATGATGTTTGTCTGTGTAAGAAACAGATTTCACAAGTGCTCCATCTTAGATCCTAGCAGACATGAAGAGGCTGTATGCTTTCACTATTTCCTTCTTGCTCCTGATGTTTTATCTTATCTTGTACAGTTTGACTGAATTCAGTTGTTTTTGGAGGATACGTAATAATGAAGATGATTATGGGGATTTGCGAAGTGACTGTGGTTTTGTTCTTTTAACAATTGACAGACCTATAGAACAAAATTTTTATAATTATGTCATTGATTTTAGGTAAGTCGTTATTATGTTATCAATTTTAGGTAAGTTATTAAGTTTATTTCCTGCTTCAATGTCATGAATTAGAAATATATAGCTGTGTACACAACTGTGGAATTCTGTCCTGTTCTTCCCATTACATTAGGAAGTACTGAAAATTAATTATCATATCAATCTTCTTTCAAATGTGTCACAGTTCATTTTGGCTTTAGTACATTGGTCTCCAGGTCACAAACTGGACAGTGATAGAGACTGGATTCTATTTTTTGCCTCCTTGTGTATTTCAGATGTTGAAAGATGGCATTGCACAAGGTGTCTTGGTCTGTTTTGAATTCATAATTCTCCCCACTCTTAACAGCTCAATATGAAGAGGCTGCCTGCCTTCAATTACCTGCTAAAGATTCCAATATGACAATGCATTCTAAAGGCCTTCATGAAAAAGTTATTTATTTTAGGTCTCTAACTTTTGGGCATACATTTATACCTTGAAATTTTTATTTGTCTAGTATACATGATTATGTACATAATATTACATATATATTTGTGAATATACATACACATTGGTTTGAAATATAATCTCTCAATAAGCCTCACCTGTCATCCTGGACACTGTAAATGTAAAAAACCAGCCAGGCTTCAGATTAAGTTACCAGAGTACTATTTTGGTCCACTTGTGCATATGGCCAGTCACAGATTAGGTTCATGATCACTATCAGATAGGTGGTCAATTTTCCTATTAATTGGTGAATAAATATAACATTATAGAAATTATGGAAGAATTTTTCTAGTGAATAATAAGCTGTTCTAAATATGTCTACATAGTTCTCAGATCTCAAGTGTGAGATATCAGTGTTGGCTGCAGATCATGAGGGAAGGAGTGTTGAAATCATTCACCTTTCAAAGTGGCTGGGACTTCTTTCATGAACTGAGGTTTCCTGTGCTTTTCTGTCTCTGACTCTCATCCCATCTTTTACTTCTTTTTCACCTCTTTTGGATTTTAAGAATACATTTTCCTCTTGCTAGCCAAAATACTCTGTGCACACTTTGATACATTACTTCACATTATTATTCCTGGGTGTCAGGTCAGAAGGAATCTTATTTCTAATGTATCCTATGTTATCCCATACCTCATTGTGAAAATAATAGCATTTATCATTAGTGACACTTTTGTAAGTAGTAATAAAGATCAGAATTACAAATATATGAACTGTGTTGATACATATTTGTAGTTTAAAAGGAAAATCTTAGCTGTAAATTCTCAACTGACCATGTTTGATGTTTTTCCTTCTGATGGGAAGTAATCATTAATAGTAACAGACGTACTGGGAGACTTGCTGGGGCAGATAAACACATTTCATGTGAAGAATAGATCTCAGTGCTCAGATATCAATTAAAGGATGGCAAAGAATTAGGAAAACTGAGGTGTATAGAGGAATCTGACATCATTTTTAGTAAGTTGACATAGTAACATTCCCACTAAAAGCTAGCATTAAATTGATATGTAGATGAGCCTAAAAGATAATATTCCTGTTTTGTGGTATATTATCTTTTATATTTTGAAATGGATATATAAATGTAAATGAAATGTATTCTAAGATAATTATTGTGTTTGATGAACATTAACATTTGAAAAATATAAAAAGCATACTCTATAAACTTCATGGAAATATCATTATTGATAATTTTTCTCACTGTGCATGAAATTAGCATTTTCTTAATGTTTAACTTCTAAGAGTTTTCCTATATTGAGATTTGTGAAATTTGCTTATAGAAACATAGATAATCTTTTTTAAATAAACTGATTGTTAGAGAAGTTATACAGTTATATAATGCATTTTGAATACTCTCACTATATGTCAGGTGGTATCATATAATGGCTTTTGAATATATTTCTTAATGATTCACTCTGTAGTGTTTTATGCTCTTTTACTATGTTTAATTTCCAAAGAATATTTTGTACTCAAGCATTAGAGATAGGATCCTGAGTTATGGATGCTATTCAATATGTATTAATGATATTTTAGAGTACTATGAATATAAAAAGAAGCATGAAATATCTTGATGTGTTATTTGATTCTTAAAATACTCACTATGATAAAGACATTTGATGCATAAAAGTAATTTTTAAAAATAAAAACATTTTTGTGTATCACTATGCAATTTATTTGTTGATTAAATTCTTTAATAAAGAAGGGAAACTCAAATCAATAGAAAGTTATAGAAGAGAGTAATTTGATGTCATTCAAGTTTCATATGTTTATTTAAAATTTAAATAAATTTCTCTCTCTCTCTCTCTCTCTCTCTCTCTCTCTCTCTCTCTCTCTGTGTGTGTGTGTGTGTGTGTGTGTGTGTGTGTGTGTGTGTGTGTGT
>NW_021604707.1:41205-48467 GCF_004785775.1 Grammomys surdaster
TGTGTGTGTGTGTGTGTGTGTGTGTGTGTGTGTGTGTGTGTGTGTGTAGACTGGCAGGACTCACTTTTCTCCTCACACCATGTTGGCACTGGAGATTAAACTAGGTTCTAGAGTTGACAGTGAACTTTCTTTTTATTTTTATT
This sequence comes from Grammomys surdaster, assembly GCF_004785775.1. Taxonomy (NCBI): domain Eukaryota; kingdom Metazoa; phylum Chordata; class Mammalia; order Rodentia; family Muridae; genus Grammomys; species Grammomys surdaster. Next base: position 41,349 of record NW_021604707.1, read on the forward strand.
TTAGTTAATCTTTTTTTACAATCTAGACTTTATCTCCCTCCCAGTTCACCCTTTGACTGTCCCACATTTCATACCTCCTCCCCTCATCTCTAGGAGGATGTCCTCAACCCCGATGCCCACTCTATCAGACCTTCCCACTCCCTGGAGTCTCCAGTCTCTTGAGGGTTAGGTGCATCTTTTTTGAATGAGTTCAGACCCGGCAGTCCTCTGCTGTATATGTGTTGGGGGTCTAATATCAGCTGATATATGCTACCTGGTTGGTGGCCCAGTGTCTGAGAGATCTTGGAAATCCAGGTTCGTTGAGACTGCTGGTCTTATAGGGTCATCCCCCTCCTGAGCTTCTTCCAGCTTCTAACAAATTCAACCATAGGGGTCAGCAGTTTCTGTCCATGGGTTGGGAGTAAATATCTACATCTGACTCTTTCAGCTGCTTGTTGGGTCTTACAGAAGGCAGTCATGATAGGTCCCTTTTTGTGAGCATGCCACAGTATCAGTAATAGTATAAGGCCTGGAGGCTTCACCTTGGGATGGATCCCAATTTGGGCCTCTCACTGGACCTCCTTTTTTTTCAGGCTCTTCTCCATTTTTGTCCCTGAAGTTCTTACAAACAGGAACAATTCTGAGTCAGAGTTTTTGACTGTGGGATAGCAACCTCATCCTTCCATTTGATGCCCTGTCTTTCTACTGGAGATAGGCTCTACAAGTTCCCTCTCCCCACTGTAGGGCATTTTATCTAGAGTCCCTGCCTTTGAGTCCTGAAAGCCTCTCACCTCCCAGGTCTCTGGTACATTCTAAAGAGTTCCCCCTACCTCCTACCTACCTACCATGGTTGTCTGTTTTCATTCTTTCTGCTGGCCCTCAGTGCTTCACTCCTGTACCCTCCATCTACCTGAACATGATCCCCTCTTCCCCTCCCTGTCCACTTTTCCACCCAGGTCCCTCCCTCCTTCTATCCCTCTCTCTCTCACTTCCTCTTCCATCCTGTCATTGCTTTCTTCTCCTTCCCAAGTAGAAATGAGGCATCCTCACTTGGGTCCTTCAGCTTGATAACCTTTTTGAGTTCTGTGGATTGTATACTGGGTATTCTGTACTTTTTTGGCTAATATTCACTTATTAGGGAGTACATACCATGCATGTCCTTTGGGGTCTGAATTACCTCACTCAGGATAACATTTTCTAGTTCCATCCATTTGCCTGAAAAACTCATGATGTCCTCATTCTTAATAGAGGAGTAGTATACCATTGTGTAAATGAACCACACTTTCTGCATCCATTCTTCTGTTGAGGGACATCTGGGTTGTTTCTGGCTTCTTGATATTATAGATAAGGCTGCTAGGAACATAGTGGAACATGCATCCCTCTGTTATGGTAGGGCATCTTTTGGGTATATGCCCAAGAGTGGTATAGCTGGGTCTTCAGGTAGATGTATTTCCAATTATTTGAGAAACTTCCAGATTTATTTCCCAAGTGGTTGTACCAGTTTGCAATCCCACCAGCAATGGAGGAGTGTTTCTCTTTCTCCACATCCTCAACAACAGGTGCTGTCATCTGAGGTTTGATCTTAGCCATTCTGATTAGTGTAAGGTGGAATCTCAGGGTTGTTTTGATTTGCATTTCCCTGATCACTAAGGACTTTGAACATTTCTTTAAGCGCTTCTCAGCCATTTGAGATTCCTCTGTTGTGAATTCTCTGTTTAGTTCTATACCACATTTTTTTGATTGGGTTGTTTGGTTTCTTGGTTGGAACTCTTTTGAGTTCTTTAAATATTTTGGATATTAGCCCTCTATCAGATGTAGAGTTAGTGAAGATTTTTTCCCAATTGGCAAGAAGGAGAATGTGTTATGGATTTTATACATGGTTCATTATGTTTTTTATATTTCTATGGAATTCAAACTCTAAGACTATTGTATAGCAGCCTTACTTCCTAGGATTGAAATCTAGTTTGCTGGAGGCCATCCCTATCTGTTCTTCTTTCTTGTTAGGTTCTTCTTGAGGCAGCAGAGGGGGACGAGGGTTGGTAGGGATAAGAGTTGGTCTTGCAAGATGTTTAAGGTTACTGTATAATAATAAAACTTTTACCTATCTTTAATCTAAGTTACTTTGCTTCAGTAACTGGCCTGCCTTGTGAGTTCCTCTGAGTCCAGAAAGTGCAGTTTCTGGCATTTAGCACCTCATTGTAAAAGAGCAGGATAGTAAGTAAAGGATTAATTACTACAGCCTTTTCCCTTTTGTCTAGATTCCTCTCTCTTGTCAAGCTAGGGAAAAGTTTGAAGCAATAAACTTCTATTGAACCAGAAGAAAATAATCACCCTCCCAAAAGGAAAAAAAAATTATGTAAGCAAATAAGCATAAACTCATATAAATTCATATACAGATTCACGCATGCATATTTATACATTTCCATTCAAGCCAACTGGATCCTGCTTATATACATTCTCATAATTACATACACACACATACACACACTCATACTTACATATGTATTTGGATCAAAAAACCCCAAAAAACCAAAAAACAAGCACTTGTGCAGAAAGAACTCAGCTATTCTGGATAAAAAAAAAATGAGTTCCAATCTTTATTGCATAATGAAAGGGAAAGCTTCTACCCCTTTATTGCTAAATGAATTAAACCCTAGTCTATATAAAGAAAGCTTTGTTCTCTTTAATAAGACTGAGCTTGCCTGGTTATTAAGGAAATAACTGTTCTATCCCATGATAAGGAGAAGCTTGCCTGCTCCTTCTGCTCTCTCTGCAGCTTCTTCTTTTTCCAATTTCTCTCTTGATTCTGCACATTTCTCGCTTAGTTTTTTTAAGTTGCCTCATAATTTCTTTCTTCTTGTTGTTGTTTTGTTTTTTTGGTTGGGGGGGGTTGTTTCGTTTTCTTTTTGTTTTTTGAGACAGGGTTTCTCTGTACAGACCTGGCTGTCCTGGAACTCACTCTGTAGACCATGCTTGCCTTGAACTCAGAAATCTGCCTGCCTCTGCCTCCCAAGTGCTGGGATTAAAGGCATGCACCACCACTGCTCAGCCTGCCTTATAATTTCTAAGTTATTTCACGCTGCATTCTCTTCCTAGTCTTGCTTTTTCCTCAAGCTCTGATACCACAATAATGCCTTTACTCTCATTATCATTACTCTTAATTCTATGCCTCACGTCTAAGTTCTTCTTGAGTTCAGTTCTATCTAAAAAGTACTCTCTTGAGTTCTGTCTAAAAGGTTCTGTTCAGTTCTGTGTAAAAGGTGTTCTGTCTAAAAGGTGTCCTCAGCTCAGTTCTGTTTCTTCTCTTTGCCTCAGCACTTATACATCTTTCACAATACATGATTGCATAATAAATAGTTCACTACAGCTTTACATATAAATTCAAATCAGAAATCAAATAAGAAGTTTACAACAGACAATGTTTACAGGCATATTCATTAGGAGTAATTATGTGGCTAGCCATTCATCATTTGTCACAATTCTATAGGTTCATGTAGAGTTAAAAACCATAACTTCTATGACTAAGTAATTAGTGAAGTTTTGTAAGGATAAAGTCAGTCAATATTTTACTTTGTGTCCTAACACTTATAGTAAGTCGTTAGTTCCTTTTTTAAGACCTTTGGTTAATGGTTTTACAAGCTCTTGGAATGTGCTCTGAGTAGTAGTGCCTGCTTGCTATCTCAGAAGCAATTAAGTCATAACACTAAAGACTGGCAGAGTTCTCATTTCAGTTTTGACTACCAGAAAGAATTTAAGAGCATTGTATTATAAAAGAGCTAAAGATTATTATATTTTTAGGAATTCCTATAGGATCATCATTAAGAATTAAGAAATCATCGATTTATCAATATAGTACCACTACAAGACAGTATATCTTCATCTGCAGAGATCTGCTGAAAAGGATGGGCTAATACCTAGTGGTTGTCATATATATTTAGTAACAACAGGAAAGCATATAAATAGCAGGAATCAATCATAAAATAAATGTCCCCTGGGACTTGCCTACAAGAGAAAATCTATCATAGAGGTTTTTTAATCTAAGGCAGACTCATCTCAGTAAGATCACCTGCTAGTTTTTAGCTTCTCCTTGTCAGCTCCTAACACTAGTTCAGGAATAGCATTCAGTGATAAAACAAGGTCTTTATGGATTTTCATGAATATAAAATGTATCATACTAGAGTAACATATTTGGGGGAATATTTAAATTATATTCAATCCTAAAGATCTCTAATTTCTGAGGTGTATTTAAGGAAAAGTAGCAATTACACAGAAACTTAGCATTGCTCATAGTACAAAGATTATTGCAATTGAGCAGAAAATTTTGTATTTTGTATGTCCTCCTTACTCATCCCTATGCCTTCTTGTAGAATACCAGCAAGAAGATATGAGGGTTTTTTAGTAATGTTTTTTGCTACTGATGAGATCAACAAGAATCCTTATCTTTTACCCAACATGTCTTTGATGTTCTCCCACATTGTTGGCCTGTGTGAAGACATTTTTGGATATCTGGATAAAAAATATTCACCACAAAACAATAATTTTAATTTTATTAATTATAACTGTGGAATACGGACATGTTGTGGTATACAACTTACAGGACCATCATGGATGACATCCTTAAAACTGGCAATTAATTCTAGGAAACTGAAGGTGAGAATGTGTGACACTGGATGAGTTAACAATGTTCATTCAATTCACAGGTGCCTAGGGAGAAAACTTGGTCAGCATGTGTTTGTGTGTGTGCTGTTTTACATACACTGTAATAATTATAATTTAAAATCAGATCATAGGCACACTGTGGAAATAGGCAAAACACTTTTTTAGAATGCTCAGACTTTTCAAGAATAGTCTAGAATTCAAAAGAAATAATTCATGCTATTTATAAAATAATTTTATTATCCTTAATGGGAGTTCTGAAAGGTGAGTAATGTTAATTGTATATAAGTCCAAACTTCCTTAAGATCACATTCCTCATGTGGATGTTTCATCCTCTCTTCTACATCTTTTAGATTTTCTTTGGACCATTTAATCCTAACCTGAGTGACCATGACCAATTTCCCTATGTCTATCAGATAGTCACCAAGGACACGTGTTTGTCTCCTTGTTGCTTCATTTTAGATGGACTTGGATTGGACTGGTCATTTCAAATGATGACCATGGTATTCAGTTTTTCTCAAACTTGAGAGAGGAAATGCAAATGTATGGGATCTGTTTAGCTTTTGTTAATATGATCCCAGAAAACATGCAGATATACATGACAAAGGCTAAGATGTACGATAAACAAATTATGACATCAACAGCAAGGGTTGTTATCATTTATGGTGAAATGAACTCTACCCTAGAAGTCAGCTTCAGAAAATGGGGATATTTAGGTGCACAGAGAATCTGGATCACAACCTCACAATGGGATGTCATCATAAATAAAAGAGATTTCAGCCTTGATTTCTTTCATGGGACTGTCACTTTTGAACACCACCACAGTGAGATTTCTAAATTAAGGAATTTTATGCAAACAATGAACACTTTCATGTACCCAGTAGACATTTCTCAGACTATGCTACTGTGGAATTAAATTGTTCAATATCTAAGAACAGCAATAGCAAAATGGATCATTTTACATTCAACAATACAGTGGAATGGTTAGCACTGCACAAATTTGACCTCATCCTGAGTGAAGAAGGTTACAATTTATATAATGCTGTGTATGCTGTGGCCCACACCTACCATGAACTCATTCTTCAACAAGTAGAGTCTCAGAAAATGACAGAACTCAAAGGAGTGTTCACTGACTGTCAGCAGGTAAAGTTTCTTACACTTCATTATGCTTAGATATATCAATGTGATCTTTTAAATGGCCCCCAAGAAACTCACATAAATTTGTTAGAGATTATTCTTGCAATAAAAAGATTTCTATACTATAAAACTACCTAACGAGTCTTTTACATGGATGTGTAATATGCACAAGGATAACATATAATAGGAGACAGTATTTTTGAATGAATATCTGTGAGTTTGTGAAAATGTATCTCAACATTTTATCAAATGAGTTCAATATTTAAAATAGGAGTTAAGAGTTTTATCATAAAAGCATTAAGTGATAACTAGCCTAGAATAATTTTTTCAAGAATAATTTTCTCAATAATTGGTACATTTGCTGTGATTAATAGTTACTTATTAAAGTAACAATTATTTATAAAAACCTAAATGATGAAGACTGTGCATTTTAATAAGTTTATGTTTATTTCATATATGAAAACTGTATGTACATGAATGACACACTACCATCCTTTGTTCCCACAACTTCCAGATATTCAGACTTTCCACTCATTCTCACATACACGGCTTCAATTTTAAAAATTATTCTTGACAAACATGTGCACACACATATGCAAGAGGACACATGCACATACATATACACACACTCACATCATGTTATTTGTTATTTAGAAAGTGTTAATTTTAACACTTTTTGCCTTGTAACATTAAAATGAGGTATATGAATTTTTAATTACCCATGAGTTATATTATATATAAGTACATGGGATTACTTTAATATAGCTGTCTTTTCTGAAAAACATTAAAAATTAGGGAACACTCTCAATTTTACTTTTCCTTAATTGATATGTACATGTAATCATCTGATGATGCATCTCATTTAGATGGCTTCCTTGCTGAACACTAGAGTATTTATTAACCCTGTTGGTGAACTGCTGATCATGAATAATAGGGAAAATCAGCGTGCAGAGTATGACATTTTCAACATTTGGAATTTTCCATAAGGCCTTGGATTAAAAGTCAAAATAGGAAGCTATTTTCTTTGTTTCCCACAGAGCCAAAAACTTCATATATCTGAAGACTTAGAGTGGGCCACAAGAGGAACATCGGTGAGTATACAACAATTTTAATTTTTTTCAGGATATCTAAAATTTAAAATATGAGATATTGAAGTTATAGGTCTGTAGTTAATACCAATTGCTGTTCTTGCCAAAGTCCCAACCTCAGTTACCAGCATCAAAATTCAATAACTTACAACTTAATGTAAATCTAGGTCAAGGAATCAAAGGCCTCTGGATTCTATGTTCAATTGTACCTGCATGCCTATTTACCCACCACTACATAAATATATTTATTAAATTTATA